>NW_028270139.1:64313426-64475926 GCF_037043375.1 Chiloscyllium plagiosum | reverse complement strand
GAGAGAGAGGGCGAGAGAGAGAGAGGGCGAGAGAGGGAGAGAGGGCGAGAGAGGAGGGCGAGACAGAGAGAGGGCGAGACAGAGAGAGGGCGAGACAGAGAGAGGGCGAGACAGAGAGAGGGCGAGACAGAGAGAGGGCGAGAGAGAGAGGGCGAGAGAGAGAGGGCGAGAGAGAGAGGGCGAGAGAGAGAGAGGGCGAGAGAGAGAGAGGGCGAGAGAGAGAGAGAGAGGGCGAGAGAGAGAGAGAGTGGGCGAGAGAGAGAAAGAGTGGGCGAGAGAGAGAGAGAGTGGGCGAGAGAGAGAGAGAGTGGGCGAGAGAGAGAGAGAGAGAGAGAGAGAGAGGGGCGAGAGAGAGAGAGGGCGAGAGAGGGAGAGGGCGAGAGAGGGAGAGGGCGAGAGAGGGAGAGGGCGAGAGAGGGAGAGGGCGAGAGAGGGAGAGGGCGAGAGAGGGAGAGGGCGAGAGAGGGAGAGGGCGAGAGAGGGAGAGGGCGAGAGAGGGAGAGGGCGAGAGAGGGAGAGGGCGAGAGAGAGAGAGGGCGAGAGAGAGAGAGGGCGAGAGAGAGAGAGGGCGAGAGAGAGAGAGGGCGAGAGAGAGAGAGGGCGAGAGAGAGAGAGGGCGAGAGAGAGAGAGGGCGAGAGAGAGAGAGGGCGAGAGAGAGAGAGGGCGAGAGAGAGAGAGGGCGAGAGAGAGAGAGGGCGAGAGAGAGAGAGGGCGAGAGAGAGAGAGGGCGAGAGAGAGAGAGGGCGAGAGAGAGAGAGGGCGAGAGAGAGAGAGGGCGAGAGAGAGAGAGGGCGAGAGAGAGAGAGGGCGAGAGAGAGAGAGGGCGAGAGAGAGAGGGCGAGAGAGAGAGGGCGAGAGAGAGAGGGCGAGAGAGGGCGAGAGAGAGAGGGCGAGAGAGAGAGGGCGAGAGAGAGAGGGCGAGAGAGAGAGGGCGAGAGAGAGAGGGCGAGAGAGAGAGAGGGCGAGAGAGAGAGGGCGAGCGAGAGAGGGCGAGCGAGAGAGGGCGAGCGAGAGGCGAGCGAGAGAGGGCGAGCGAGAGAGGGCGAGCGAGGAGAGCGAGGGCGAGCGAGAGAGGGCGAGCGAGAGAGGGCGAGCGAGAGAGGGCGAGCGAGAGAGGGCGAGCGAGAGAGGCGCGAGCGAGAGAGGGCGAGCGAGAGAGGGCGAGCGAGAGAGGGCGAGCGAGAGAGGGCGAGCGAGAGAGAGGGCGAGCGAGAGAGGGCGAGAGAGAGAGGCGAGCGAGAGAGAGGGCGAGAGCAGAGAGGGCGAGAGAGAGAGGCGCGAGGAGAGGGCGAGAGCGAGAGGGAGGCGAGAGAGAGGGCGAGCGAGAGAGGGCGAGCGAGAGAGGGCGAGCGAGAGAGGGCGAGCGAGAGAGGGCGAGCGAGAGAGGGCGAGCGAGAGAGGGCGAGCGAGAGAGGGCGAGCGAGAGAGGGCGAGCGTGAGAGGCGCGAGAGAGGAGCGAAGCGAGAGAGAGCGCGAGAGAGGGCGAGCGAGAGAGGGCGAGAGAGGGCGAGAGAGAGGGCGAGCGAGAGAGCGCGAGCGAGAGGGCGAGCGAGAGAGCGCGAGAGAGGGGCGAGCGAGAGGGAGGGCGAGCGAGAGAGCGCGAGAGAGGGCGAGCGAGAGTGCGCGAGAGAGGGCGAGCGAGAGTGCGCGAGAGAGAGGGCGAGGCGAGAGAGAGGCGAGCGAGCGAGAGGGCGAGCGAGAGAGGCGCGAGCGAGAGAGCGCGAGAGAGGGCTGAGCGAGAGAGCGCGAGCGAGAGGGCGAGCGAGAGAGCGCGAGAGAGGGCGAGCGAGAGAGCGCGAGAGAGAGGGCGAGCGAGAGAGCGCGAGCGAGAGGGCGACGCGAGAGAGCGCGAGAGAGGGCGAGCGAGAGAGGGCGAGAGAGGGCGAGCGAGAGAGGGCGAGCGGGAGAGGGCGAGCGAGAGAGGCGAGCGAGAGAGCGCGAGCGAGAGAGAGGGCGAGCGAGAGAGAGGGCGAGCGAGAGAGAGAGGGCGAGCGAGAGAGCGCGAGCGAGAGAGCGCGAGAGAGGGCGAGCGAGAGAGCGCGAGGAGAGGGGCGAGCGAGAGAGCGCGAGAGAGGGCGAGCGAGAGAGCGCGAGAGAGGGCGAGCGAGAGCAGCGAGAGAGGGCGAGCGAGAGAGCGCGAGCGAGAGAGCGAGCGAGAGAGGGCGAGAGAGGGCGAGCGAGAGAGGGCGAGCGAGAGAGGGCGAGCGAGAGAGGGCGAGCGAGAGAGCGCGAGCGAGAGAGGGCGAGCGAGAGAGCGCGAGGCGAGCGAGAGAGCGCGAGCGAGAGAGCGCGAGCGAGAGAGCGCGAGCGAGAGAGCGCGAGCGAGAGAGCGCGAGAGAGGGCGAGCGAGAGAGCGCGAGAGAGGGCGAGCGAGAGAGCGGCGAGAGAGGGCGAGCGAGAGAGCGCGAGAGAGGGCGAGAGAGAGAGCGCGAGAGAGCGAGCGCGAGAGAGGGCGAGAGAGAGGGCGAGCGAGAGAGCGGGCGAGCGAGAGAGAGAGGGCGAGAGAGAGGGCGAGAGAGAGGAGAGGGCGAGCGAGAGAGCGAGAGAGAGAGAGGGCGGGCGAGAGAGCGCGAGAGAGGGCGAGCGAGAGAGGGCGAGAGAGGGCGAGAGAGAGGGCGAGCGAGAGAGCGCGAGCGAGAGGGCGAGCGAGAGAGCGCGAGAGAGGGCGAGCGAGAGGGCGAGCGAGAGAGCGCGAGAGAGGGCGAGCGAGAGTGCGCGAGAGAGGGCGAGCGAGAGAGAGGGCGAGCGAGAGAGAGGGCGAGCGAGAGAGCGCGAGCGAGAGAGCGCGAGAGAGGGCGAGCGAGAGAGCGCGAGAGAGGGCGAGCGAGAGAGCGCGAGAGAGGGCGAGCGAGAGAGCGCGGAGAGGAGGGCGAGCGAGAGAGCGCGAGCGAGAGGGCGAGCGAGAGAGCGCGAGAGAGGAGCGAGCGAGAGAGGGCGAGAGAGGGCGAGCGAGAGAGGGCGAGCGAGAGAGGGCGAGCGAGAGAGGGCGAGCGAGAGAGCGCGAGCGAGAGAGGGCGAGCGAGAGAGAGGGCGAGCGAGAGAGAGGGCGAGCGAGAGAGCGCGAGCGAGAGAGCGCGAGAGAGGGCGAGCGAGAGAGCGCGAGAGAGAGGGCGAGCGAGAGAGCGCGAGAGAGGGCGAGCGAGAGAGAGCGCGAGAGAGGGCGGAGCGAGAGAGCGCGAGCGAGAGGGCGAGCGAGAGAGCGCGAGCGAGAGAGCGAGCGAGAGAGGGCGAGAGAGGGCGAGCGAGAGAGGGCGAGCGAGAGAGGGCGAGCGAGAGAGGGCGAGCGAGAGAGCGCGAGCGAGAGAGGGCGAGCGAGGAGAGCGCGAGCGAGAGAGCGCGAGCGAGAGAGCGCGAGCGAGAGAGCGCGAGCGAGAGAGCGCGAGAGAGGGCGAGCGAGAGAGCGCGAGAGAGAGGGGCGAGCGAGAGAGCGCGAGAGAGGGCGAGCGAGAGAGCGCGAGAGAGAGCGCGAGAGAGCGAGCGCGAGAGAGCGAGCGCGAGAGAGGGCGAGAGAGAGAGGGCGAGCGAGAGAGCGGCGAGCGAGAGAGAGGGCGAGAGAGAGGGCGAGAGAGAGAGAGGGCGAGGCGCGAGAGAGAGCGAGAGAGAGAGAGGGCGGGCGAGAGAGCGAGAGAGAGAGAGGGCGGGCGAGAGAGCGAGAGAGAGAGAGGGCGGGCGAGAGAGCGAGAGAGAGAGGGCGGGCGAGAGAGCGAGAGAGAGAGAGGGCGGGCGAGAGAGCGAGAGAGAGAGAGGGCGGGGCGAGAGAGCGAGAGAGAGAGGGCGGGCGAGAGAGCGAGAGAGAGAGGGCGGGCGAGAGAGCGAGAGAGAGAGGGCGGGCGAGAGAGCGAGAGAGAGAGGGCGGGCGAGAGAGCGAGAGAGAGAGGGCGGGCGAGAGAGCGAGAGAGAGAGGGGCGGGCGAGAGAGGCGAGAGAGAGAGGGCGGGCGAGAGAGCGAGAGAGAGAGGGCGGGCGAGAGAGCGAGAGAGAGAGGGCGGGCGAGAGAGCGAGAGAGAGAGGGCGGGCGAGAGAGCGAGAGAGAGAGGGCGGGCGAGAGAGCGAGAGAGAGAGGGCGGGCGAGAGGAGCGAGAGAGAGAGGGCGGGCGAGAGAGCGAGAGAGAGAGGGCGGGCGAGAGAGCGAGAGAGAGAGGGCGGGCGAGAGAGCGAGAGAGAGAGGGCGGGCGAGAGAGCGAGAGAGAGAGGGCGGGCGAGAGAGCGAGAGAGAGAGGGCGGGCGAGAGAGCGAGAGAGAGAGGGCGGGCGAGAGAGCGAGAGAGAGAGGGCGGGCGAGAGAGCGAGAGAGAGAGGGCGGGCGAGAGAGCGAGAGAGAGAGGGCGGGCGAGAGAGCGAGAGAGAGAGGGCGGGCGAGAGAGCGAGAGAGAGAGGGCGGGCGAGAGAGCGAGAGAGAGAGGGCGGGCGAGAGAGCGAGAGAGAGAGGGCGGGCGAGAGAGCGAGAGAGAGAGGGCGGGCGAGAGAGCGAGAGAGAGAGGGCGGGCGAGAGAGCGAGAGAGAGAGGGCGGGCGAGAGAGCGAGAGAGAGAGGGCGGGCGAGAGAGCGAGAGAGAGAGGGCGGGCGAGAGAGCGAGAGAGAGAGGGCGGGCGAGAGAGCGAGAGAGAGAGGGCGGGCGAGAGAGCGAGAGAGAGAGGGCGGGCGAGAGAGCGAGAGAGAGAGGGCGGGCGAGAGAGCGAGAGAGAGAGGGCGGGCGAGAGAGCGAGAGAGAGAGGGCGGGCGAGAGAGCGAGAGAGAGAGGGCGGGCGAGAGAGCGAGAGAGAGAGGGCGGGCGAGAGAGCGAGAGAGAGAGGGCGGGCGAGAGAGCGAGAGAGAGAGGGCGGGCGAGAGAGCGAGAGAGAGAGGGCGGGCGAGAGAGCGAGAGAGAGAGGGCGGGCGAGAGAGCGAGAGAGAGAGGGCGGGCGAGAGAGCGAGAGAGAGAGGGCGGGCGAGAGAGCGAGAGAGAGAGGGCGGGCGAGAGAGCGAGAGAGAGAGGGCGGGCGAGAGAGCGAGAGAGAGAGGGCGGGCGAGAGAGCGAGAGAGAGAGGGCGGGCGAGAGAGCGAGAGAGAGAGGGCGGGCGAGAGAGCGAGAGAGAGAGGGCGGGCGAGAGAGCGAGAGAGAGAGGGCGGGCGAGAGAGCGAGAGAGAGAGGGCGGGCGAGAGAGCGAGAGAGAGAGGGCGGGCGAGAGAGCGAGAGAGAGAGGGCGGGCGAGAGAGCGAGAGAGAGAGGGCGGGCGAGAGAGCGAGAGAGAGAGGGCGGGCGAGAGAGCGAGAGAGAGAGGGCGGGCGAGAGAGCGAGAGAGAGAGGGCGGGCGAGAGAGCGAGAGAGAGAGGGCGGGCGAGAGAGCGAGAGAGAGAGGGCGGGCGAGAGAGCGAGAGAGAGAGGGCGGGCGAGAGAGCGAGAGAGAGAGGGCGGGCGAGAGAGCGAGAGAGAGAGGGCGGGCGAGAGAGCGAGAGAGAGAGGGCGGGCGAGAGAGCGAGAGAGAGAGGGCGGGCGAGAGAGCGAGAGAGAGAGGGCGGGCGAGAGAGCGAGAGAGAGAGGGCGGGCGAGAGAGCGAGAGAGAGAGGGCGGGCGAGAGAGCGAGAGAGAGAGGGCGGGCGAGAGAGCGAGAGAGAGAGGGCGGGCGAGAGAGCGAGAGAGAGAGGGCGGGCGAGAGAGCGAGAGAGAGAGGGCGGGCGAGAGAGCGAGAGAGAGAGGGCGGGCGAGAGAGCGAGAGAGAGAGGGCGGGCGAGAGAGCGAGAGAGAGAGGGCGGGCGAGAGAGCGAGAGAGAGAGGGCGGGCGAGAGAGCGAGAGAGAGAGGGCGGGCGAGAGAGCGAGAGAGAGAGGGCGGGCGAGAGAGCGAGAGAGAGAGGGCGGGCGAGAGAGCGAGAGAGAGAGGGCGGGCGAGAGAGCGAGAGAGAGAGGGCGGGCGAGAGAGCGAGAGAGAGAGGGCGGGCGAGAGAGCGAGAGAGAGAGGGCGGGCGAGAGAGCGAGAGAGAGAGGGCGGGCGAGAGAGCGAGAGAGAGAGGGCGGGCGAGAGAGCGAGAGAGAGAGGGCGGGCGAGAGAGCGAGAGAGAGAGGGCGGGCGAGAGAGCGAGAGAGAGAGGGCGGGCGAGAGAGCGAGAGAGAGAGGGCGGGCGAGAGAGCGAGAGAGAGAGGGCGGCGAGAGAGCGAGAGAGAGAGGGCGGGCGAGAGAGCGAGAGAGAGAGGGCGGGCGAGAGAGCGAGAGAGAGAGGGCGGGCGAGAGAGCGAGAGAGAGAGGGCGGGCGAGAGAGCGAGAGAGAGAGGGCGGGCGAGAGAGCGAGAGAGAGAGGGCGGGCGAGAGAGCGAGAGAGAGAGGGCGGGCGAGAGAGCGAGAGAGAGAGGGCGGGCGAGAGAGCGAGAGAGAGAGGGCGGGCGAGAGAGCGAGAGAGAGAGGGCGGGCGAGAGAGCGAGAGAGAGAGGGCGGGCGAGAGAGCGAGAGAGAGAGGGCGGGCGAGAGAGCGAGAGAGAGAGGGCGGGCGAGAGAGCGAGAGAGAGAGGGCGGGCGAGAGAGCGAGAGAGAGAGGGCGGGCGAGAGAGCGAGAGAGAGAGGGCGGGCGAGAGAGCGAGAGAGAGAGGGCGGGCGAGAGAGCGAGAGAGAGAGGGCGGGCGAGAGAGCGAGAGAGAGAGGGCGGGCGAGAGAGCGAGAGAGAGAGGGCGGGCGAGAGAGCGAGAGAGAGAGGGCGGGCGAGAGAGCGAGAGAGAGAGGGCGGGCGAGAGAGCGAGAGAGAGAGGGCGGGCGAGAGAGCGAGAGAGAGAGGGCGGGCGAGAGAGCGAGAGAGAGAGGGCGGGCGAGAGAGCGAGAGAGAGAGGGCGGGCGAGAGAGCGAGAGAGAGAGGGCGGGCGAGAGAGCGAGAGAGAGAGGGCGGGCGAAGAGCGAGAGAGAGAGGGCGGGCGAGAGAGCGAGAGAGAGAGGGCGGGCGAGAGAGCGAGAGAGAGGGCGGGCGAGAGAGCGAGAGAGAGGGCGGGCGAGAGAGCGAGAGAGAGGGCGGGCGAGAGAGCGAGAGAGAGGGCGGGCGAGAGAGAGGGCGGGCGAGAGAGAGGGCGAGGGAGAGGGCGGGCGAGAGAGAGGGCGAGCGAGAGAGCGAGATAGAGGGCGAGCGAGAGAGCGGGAGAGCGAGAGAGAGGGCGAGCGAGAGAAAACCTATAAGAGCATAGAAAGTGCCTGAGGATGTTAAGAAAGAAATTAGGAAAGCAAAGAAAGGGCATGAAACTATATTGACAAGTAAAATCAAGAGAAGCTGCAAGATGTTTTATAAATATATAATGATCAACAGGATAACTAAAGAAAGAGTAGGTTCCAAAGAAACGTCACAGACCTTAAATGTTAAACTACTTGCTCCTCTACAGATGCTGTCTGACCTGCTGATTGCTTTCAGCATTTCATGTTTTTATTTCTGATTGCCAGCTTCTGCAGCATTTTGCTTTTGCATTAGTGTTTGAAAATAGTCAGAAGGAACAAAGTCATGGATGAGAACCAAGCAGGTAAACCGAGACATGGAATGAATCAGGCAATGGTGCAAAGGTTGGATAAGTGGTCTTCATGATGACAATGAATTGTTGTCAAGTCTGATATCAAGACTGTGAAAAGTACGGTTCAGGCTTAGGTCTTTGCCAAGCCTGATTGGATGTCAGCGAAAAGAATTCAGCTGGAAAATTAAGATAACAGTACTGGAGAGCGAGAGAGAGGGCGAATGAGAGAGCGAGAGAAGGCGGGCGAGAGAGCGAGAGAGAGGACGGGCGGGGGCGAGAGAGGGCGGGCGGGGGCGAGAGAGGGCGGGCGGGGGCGAGAGAGGGCGGGCGGGGGCGAGAGAGGGCGGGCGGGGGCGAGAGAGGGCGGGCGGGGGCGAGAGAGGGCGGGCGGGGGCGAGAGAGGGCGGGCGGGGGCGAGAGAGGGCGGGCGGGGGCGAGAGAGGGCGGGCGGGGGCGAGAGAGGGCGGGCGGGGGCGAGAGAGGGAGGGCGGGGGCGAGAGAGGGAGGGCGGGGGCGAGAGAGGGAGGGCGGGGGCGAGAGAGGGAGGGCGGGGGCGAGAGAGGGAGGGCGGGGGCGAGAGAGGGAGGGCGGGGGCGAGAGAGAGAGGGCGGGGGCGAGAGAGAGAGGGCGGGGGCGAGAGAGAGAGGGCGGGGGCGAGAGAGAGAGGGCGGGGGCGAGAGAGAGAGGGCGGGGGCGAGAGAGAGAGGGCGGGGGCGAGAGAGAGAGGGCGGGGGCGAGAGAGAGAGGGCGGGGGCGAGAGAGAGAGGGCGGGGGCGAGAGAGAGGGGGCGGGGGCGAGAGAGAGGGGGCGGGGGCGAGAGAGAGGGGGCGGGGGCGAGAGAGAGGGGGCGGGGGCGAGAGAGAGGGGGCGGGGGCGAGAGAGAGGGGGCGGGGGCGAGAGAGAGGGGGCGGGGGCGAGAGAGAGGGGGCGGGGGCGAGAGAGAGGGGGCGGGGGCGAGAGAGAGGGGGCGGGGGCGAGAGAGAGGGGGCGGGGGCGAGAGAGAGGGGGCGGGGGCGAGAGAGAGGGGGCGGGGGCGAGAGAGAGGGGGCGGGGGCGAGAGAGAGGGGGCGGGGGCGAGAGAGAGGGGGCGGGGGCGAGAGAGAGGGGGCGGGGGCGAGAGAGAGGGGGCGGGGGCGAGAGAGAGAGGGCGGGGGCGAGAGAGAGAGAGAGAGGGCGGGCGTGCGAGAGAGAGAGAGAGAGGGCGGGCGTGCGAGAGAGAGAGAGAGGGCGGGCGTGCGAGAGAGAGAGGGCGGGCGTGCGAGAGAGAGAGGGCGGGCGTGCGAGAGAGAGAGGGCGGGCGTGCGAGAGAGAGAGGGCGGGCGTGCGAGAGAGAGAGGGCGGGCGTGCGAGAGAGAGAGGGCGGGCGTGCGAGAGAGAGAGGGCGGGCGTGCGAGAGAGAGAGAGGGCGGGCGTGCGAGAGAGAGAGAGGGCGGGCGTGCGAGAGAGAGAGAGGGCGGGCGTGCGAGAGAGAGAGAGGGCGGGCGAGCGAGAGAGAGAGAGGGCGGGCGAGCGAGAGAGAGAGAGGGCGGGCGAGCGAGAGAGAGAGAGGGCGGGCGAGCGAGAGAGAGAGAGAGGACGGGCGAGCGAGAGAGAGAGGGCGGGCGAGCGAGAGAGAGAGAGGGCGGGCGAGCGAGAGAGAGAGAGGGCGGGCGAGCGAGAGAGAGAGAGGGCGGGCGTGCGAGAGAGAGAGAGGGCGGGCGAGCGAGAGAGAGAGAGGGCGGGCGAGCGAGAGAGAGAGAGGACGGGCGAGCGAGAGAGAGAGAGGACGGGCGAGCGAGAGAGAGAGAGGACGGGCGAGCGAGAGAGAGAGAGGACGGGCGAGCGAGAGAGAGAGAGGACGGGCGAGCGAGAGAGAGAGAGGACGGGCGAGCGAGAGAGAGAGAGGACGGGCGAGCGAGAGAGAGAGAGGACGGGCGAGCGAGAGAGAGAGAGGACGGGCGAGCGAGAGAGAGAGAGGACGGGCGAGGGCGAGAGAGAGAGAGGGGGGGGCGCGGGCGAGAGAGAGAGAGGGCGGGCGGGCGAGAGAGAGTGGGGGCGGGCGAGAGAGAGGGGGGGGCGCGGGCGACAGAGAGGGGGCGGGCGACAGAGAGGGGGCGGGCGACAGAGAGAGGGCGGGCGACAGAGAGAGGGCGGGCGACAGAGAGAGGGCGGGCGACAGAGAGAGGGCGGGCGACAGAGAGAGGGCGGGCGACAGAGAGAGGGCGGGCGACAGAGAGAGGGCGGGCGACAGAGAGAGGGCGGGCGACAGAGAGAGGGCGGGCGACAGAGAGAGGGCGGGCGACAGAGAGAGGGCGGGCGACAGAGAGAGGGCGGGCGACAGAGAGAGGGCGGGCGAGAGAGGGCGGGCGAGAGAGGGCGGGCGAGAGAGGGCGGGCGAGAGAGGGCGGGCGAGAGAGGGCGGGCGAGAGAGGGCGGGCGAGAGAGGGCGGGCGAGAGAGGGCGAGAGAACGAGAGGGCGAGAGAACGAGAGGGCGAGAGAACAAGAGGGCGAGAGAACGAGAGGGCGAGAGAACGAGAGGGCGAGAGAACGAGAGGGCGAGAGAACGAGAGGGCGAGAGAACGAGAGGGCGAGAGAACGAGAGGGCGAGAGAACGAGAGGGCGAGAGAACGAGAGGGCGAGAGAACGAGAGGGCGAGAGAACGAGAGGGCGAGAGAACGAGAGGGCGAGAGAACGAGAGGGCGAGAGAACGAGAGGGCGAGAGAACGAGAGGGCGAGAGAACGAGAGGGCGAGAGAACGAGAGGGCGAGAGAACGAGAGGGCGAGAGAACGAGAGGGCGAGAGAACGAGAGGGCGAGAGAACGAGAGGGCGAGAGGGCGAGAGGGCGAGAGAACGAGAGAACGAGAGGGCGAGAGAACGAGAGGGCGAGAGGGCGAGAGAACGAGAGGGCGAGAGAACGAGAGGGCGAGAGAACGAGAGGGCGAGGGGGCGAGAGAACGAGGGGGCGAGAGAACGAGAGGGCGAGGGGGCGAGAGAACGAGAGGGCGAGAGAACGAGAGGGCGAGAGGGCGAGAGAACGAGTTTGAGGGCGAGGGGGGGGGCGAGAGGGGGGGGGCGAGAGGGGGGGGGCGAGAGGGGGGGGGCGAGGGGGGGGGCGAGGGGGGGGGGGGCGAGGGGGCGAGGGCGGAGGGGGGAGGGGGAGGGGACGAGGGCGAGTGGGAGAGCCAGGGCGAAAAAGGACACTGGGCGAAAAAGGACACTGGGCGAAAAAGGACACAGGGCGAAAAAGGACACAGGGCGAAAAAGGACACAGGGCGAAAAAGGACACAGGGCGAAAAAGGACACAGGGCGAAAAAGGACACAGGGCGAAAAGGGAGAGGTAGGACAGAGAAAAAAAAGAGAAAGAGAGAGAGTCAAATGAAGAAATTGTTAAAAAAATCAAGAATAGGACTGTGAACTCTTTAACACTCACTTTTATTTCACTTTCATTGGACAGAATTTCCAAAGCTTCCAAATGTGATAGACCTTGAAAGTCATCAAACAACATCCCATAGTGAGCAGTCTTCTCAACAGTAGTTCTTTGTTTCTCCTTCTCTTTAGCTTCCCTTAACATCTATTTGGGAAAAAGAAAAAGGCAATAATTAAAAGTATCAGAGTTTTTGATTCATATATTACAAATCAAATGTCAATGTCAAGTGAAATATGCACACTTCATCATGTGGTGTGTAACTGCATTCTGAGGCCATTATGAAAAATGCAAGATTGAACTGACAATACTAAGTAAAGCAATTTCTTTGAGGCACAAACACCAACAGGAAATCAATTGAGGATAACAATAGAAGTTAAGCATTGGCATTAAATCAAAGGAAGTGGCTTATCAGAATCCTGGAAAACAAAAAAAGTATGAAGTCTGGAAGCTATTGAGAAACCAGCAAAGAATGACCAAGGAAAGGTAAAGGAGATTTTGAATGCAAATAAGAAATAAAGGTGGACTGTAGAAGCATTAGAAACCCAGATTCAATTCCACCCTCGGGTGACTGTGTGGAGTTTGCTCATTCTCCCATAGTGCCTGCAAGGGTTTCCTTTGGGTGGTCCGGTTCCTTCCACATTCCAAAGATGTACAGGTTAGCTGCACAGGCTGTGCTAAATTGCCCACAGTGTCCAGGGATGTGCAGGCTAGGTGGATTAGCCATGGGAAATACAACAAGGATTGGGGGGGGGGGGGGGGGGGGGGGCGCGGGAAGGTGGGGTGGATGGGTAGGATGCTCTTTGGAGTGTCAATGTGGACTAGAATGGCCAAAATGACCTGTTCCACACTGCAGCTTTATGTTCTAAGAAAAGGTCTCAATGTTTCTATGTTCTAGATAAAATACTAAACCCAGACCCCAACAGCACACTCAGGTGAGTATGAAATAAAAGGGTCATTATTTGTAATATCTCAAATAATATTAATCTAGAATCGTAGAGTTTATGGTACACAAGGAGACCATTCAACCCATTGTGTCTGCACAGGCTCCCAAAGGACCTCATTAGTCCCATTCTACAGTCCTATTTCCACAGCCCTCTAAATGTATTAGTTTCAAATATATGTCCAGCTCTTTCGAAAGCTCATATGGAATCCACCTCTACCACTTTCCCAGGCACCACATTCAAAATCCTAACAATTATCTGAGCAAAGACATTTATCCTCACATAGCTCCTAGCTCTCTTGCTAATTATGAAATTAAAGTGATCTGTAATGATGGGATGTGGACAGTAGCTACTTAGCTCTTAGGCTGTCATTTAAATGTCTTGTTAAATTGGATACTACTAAAAAATTGAGAATCTAGCTACATTTGAGTGGTGTAAAGATACAAATGAACAAGCTCTTTGCTTTCTTAAAAGAGGGAAGCCTTCCCTTTTCTTATGTTGTTGCATTATCTAACACCAATATCTAAGCTAACAGTTGGGATGATCTGCTTTCATTACTCATGTTCTAAAAAGGCCATGAATAGCTGAGCCAATTACTGGCTCTGAGCAATTGTCAAAATCAACAATGGAACCATTGGTACATAAGGTTGTTCCATCAGTGTGGGGAACGGTATGTCCTGAACACTCTAGAACCAACTGTGCAGGGTTCAATTTTATAACATGATTAACTCATACTAACTTAGATATAAGTACTAAAGCAATGGCATGTTTCTGAACTGATGGCAAACTCCCTGATGAGAATAATAAAAAGTTAAGTTATTTAATCCTGTTTAATAATGCTCCTGTTGGTTTTATTAAACGCAACTATTGTGAGAGGCATTCTCAATACCTGGGACAAAGTGGCAGTTCGATGTATTAATATTTTTGTTTTCTTGAATCCAGGGTCACTTTCTGCAAGGACATTCATTGTCTTCTTGCCGATAAATTCTAGTGCGTCCAAGCCACCTGTGATCACAGTCTTACCCTTAACAGAAACCATGGAAAGCAACAAGTAGTATGTATCATTATTCACCATTTTTACAGTTGATAAAATTCATGAGTGAGTAGCGATTCCTATTTTAGACACATTCATCAGACTGATAAAAACCAAAGCAACTTTAGATGCTAGAAATCAGAAACAAAAACAGAAATTGCTGGAAAAAGCTCAGCAGGTCTAGCAGCATCTGTGGAGAGAAATCAGAGTTAAGGTTTCAGGTCTAGTCATCCTTCATCAGAATGAGTATGTTCTGAGGAAGGATCACTGGACCCAAAATGTTCACTCTGATATCTCTCCACAGATACTGCCAGATCTGCTGAACTTTTCCAGCAATTTCTGATTGTGTTTCATCAAATCGATTATTGATTAGAATCTAATTCTATAAATGGATTTATTTCTAGAAAAATTGATGCATAAGCTTGTTATGTGGAAGCCAATATTTGGAACTCTCCACAAATGCTGCCAGATCTGTTGAGTTTCTCCAGCACTTTGATTTTATTTCAGATTTTCAGCATCTGCCGTATTTTGCCTTTATTCTGAAAGCTAATATTATCCGATGTGTTTGAGTACGACTGCCTTTTTTCCAGTGAGCTTGAAAATTACTATGTAAACGCATATTAATCCCTTTTAACTAAATGAGCCCAAACCAGAAGTGATCAAGAAAAAAAAATCTTACATGCGAAACAGCTTGCCTTATTTCACTTACTGTGCTTTGAACAACATTCGAAATTGTTGAAAGCATGCCACGAGATCCAGCAGTGGGGGAAGAGGGTGGAACAGTTACAGAATCGGTTTCTTCTTGTGGATCTGTTCAGGAAAGGCACAACATCTCTCAATAATTACAAAACTTGAAGCTGCACAATTCCATCAATTTATTTAAACTATTGTCTACAATAAATCTAGCAGATAAAGGGAAATTATTTCCTAATCCTTTTCACCATATCTGTCCCTACAGAGCTTGATACAGAGAATAGGTTCAAACTATACAGGTATTGTAAAGATTTAAAAGGACTTGACAATGTTTAATTTTATTTTTTTTTAATTTGGTTCATATCATTTGACAGCAACTTACTTCAAAATAAAAAAAATGTGATTATCCTCCCAAAATAAGCCATTACTACATATCTAAAGTTAAGATGACATCATGTTCTGCTCCATCATCCCCAACAGGACCATCTGCTGATGAGCTCCTGCAGACAGAGTTAAGGAAGCTAGGAAATTGAAAAGTGGGACCTCAAATACGTTTGTGGGAAAGAAACTGGCATTTGGATGGAATGTCATTTTAATAGTTGTTACCATATTTCAGTTACATTTAGGGAAATGACAATGTTGGACAAAAAATAAAAAAATTCTCATTTGGGAAAAGAGCTAACTTATTAAATGTTGAGGTTTGATTTGGCAAAAGTGAACTAGAAACAGCCATTTGCAGGTAAAGCTATGCCAGTAGTTGGAGGCAAAGAGGAGATAGAGGGGTTCAGAGCAAATATGAATCTACTTAGAAAAAGGGGAGACCAACCCACCTGAAATTTTCCCTTTCTCCCCAGTGTCAGAGAATAGTCAATAGGACAAAGCAAAAAAAAAAGAGAAACACATAACAGATATCAATAGCTCACACTGCAGAAAACCTATAAGAGCATAGAAAGTGCCTGAGGATGTTAAGAAAGAAATTAGGAAAACAAAGAAAGGGCATGAAACTATATTGACAAGTAAAATCAAGAGAAGCTGCAAGATGTTTTATAAATATATAATGATCAACAGGATAACTAAAGAAAGAGTAGGTTCCAAAGAAACGTCACAGACCTTAAATGTTAAACTACTTGCTCCTCTACAGATGCTGTCTGACCTGCTGATTGCTTTCAGCATTTCATGTTTTTATTTCTGATTGCCAGCTTCTGCAGCATTTTGCTTTTGCATTAGTGTTTGAAAATAGTCAGAAGGAACAAAGTCATGGATGAGAACCAAGCAGGTAAACCGAGACATGGAATGAATCAGGCAATGTTGCAAAGGTTGGATAAGTGGTCTTCATGATGACAATGAATTGTTGTCAAGTCTGATATCAAGACTGTGAAAAGTACGGTTCAGGCTTAGGTCTTTGCCAAGCCTGATTGGATGTCAGCGAAAAGAATTCAGCTGGAAAATTAAGATAACAGTACTGGAGAAAATTTCACTTATCAAGTCCGAATGGCAGACAAGCAATCTAACAATACAGACACTAGAGAAAATGCTAGAGAAAGAGAAGATAATGTGGAGAGAAAACTAGCATAATGCATGCATGGATAGTGCGGAAGAACTTTAAATGAGAGATATGAAGGGTGAAACAAGGTGAGATGTTTAAAGGAGAAGGAATTATGGTAGAGGAAGTAGGAGACAGACAGAAATATGATCTTAAGATGGGAAGGAGAATGGCAAGCTGACCTGGTCAAGGGGTCAGTAAAATGGTGTAAATGGCATTGCTTCATGTTAGGAAGTAGTGACTAGTGCCATGCTAGGCTTTTTAAAAGATATCAAGGGAGGCCCTTGCAGAAGCTGTAAGGTAATTCAGGAGGAATTCAAGCCAGTTATAACAGCAGGAGAATAGGAAAGATGAAAGCTGTATAATTAGTGTATATAGGGTAGAGACTTAACGACAGAGAATCATGATGATAAGAAGCCTTAAAAAGAAGGGGAATTGAAGAGGGGCTTGAATCCAGAGCAGTTGCAAAGAAATGCTCACAAAAGGATGCAGGAAAATTAAGTTATATAAGCACACAGTTACATTCTAGATCTAGATAGCCATGCTTTGAAATGACAGAAGAGACAACATATGGAAGATTCTAAACTTAAAGTCAGAGGTCTGATAAACTGATGTAAGCTGAATGGCATTAATGAGAGGCTAACGTCCAAGTGAGTGAGGTCAGATGCTATTCAACAGGTACAGCATTGAAATATTTACAATAATTTAAATATTTGCTGTGATCAGCTGTTGGTGATGCTGTATGACTGCATGAGGGCAAGACAGTCAACGATGCCTACAAGAATCCCCTAGGAATCACTGCTGAAAAAAAATCACAAAGACAAAATACTTTTAATGAGACCACCATAAAATGTAAAATAGCAGTTGAAGTAATCAAAACAAGGAGCCAGTGCCTTATGAAAACGAGAAAGGAGAAAACAGACAGGAAAAAAGGCAACTTTCTTTGCAGATACCCGATAATTTTGTAACTTCATTTGGCTCAGGCAGTGTACTCTCCTCAGATGTTTGGGTACTGTGAATTTTGAGGGATGCTTCTGCTTTCTCCATTACAGTGCTCAGCCCATGACCTGCAATTGAAATTCCAAATATTAGTTTGTTTAAGATACAGATAATATTCTCTCTACACAAAAGAAAAAGAATCATTACGTTCCATGCATCAAGTGTTACTGAAAAGAAGTTTCAAAATCTCTTACCAGTTATAAACTGGTTTTCTGATTATTTCAAATAGAAATTTAGTGTTGCAGACTAATGTAATTAATCTTAATCATTAGCATACCAACTGCCAGGATCCTCTGAATATTACTCTTATGGAAGACTGTCAAACAACTAGAATTATCCATCCCCAAACTTGGACTGTCCTATATTGCCAGCTCTGAGCCTCCTAAAATCTTATGATCAACCACATTGCCTGCAGTGTGATCCTGATACTTCAGATTTAACAATTGTTTAAAGTTTAACTCTGGCTGGCTGCTTTCCTCTGTTCCAAGGAAACCTGGCAGCTAAAGTAGGAATTGCTTGGTGCAGCAGCTAATAAACTACATATTACCCACTACAACTCACTGTTAGACCAGCACTGTGTTCTGCCCCCAGTGATCTCCTAACCAATCCTTCCTTAGCTATGGCCTCTGAACTTTCTCTCCCCAAGGTCCTTCTGATCTCCTCCCTCTCTTGACATAGCAGCATTCTGTGATCCTTTTGTTTATGACCTCTCCCCTTTCCATTCCACTACCACTCTTTAGAATAGAATAGTATCGCAATTTATTGTCATTTGTATTTATGAAAATACAGTGAGATGTGTATATGTCACCACAGTTCGACACCGTTTTAATTACAGGAATACAAAAAGGAATAATTAAGACAAAGTTAATCTTTTGTTCCCTCCATGGCTCCTGGGTTTATGGAATGGTTACAGGATGCTGCCCAAGGTCGCCAAAACAAGGGTTTCCGGACTGGACCCACCACGCTGCCATCGTCAAAGCTGACACTGAACTACTGCATTGCTGCTAATGCAAGGAGGGACAGACCAGATCCACCAAACCTCCAACACTGAAGCTGTCACTCAAGCACTGCCACTTCAGTTGCCACCCAAAGCTGTCACATTGCTGCCATAGCCACAAGGAATGAACTGGAAACACAATGCTGCCACTGTTGACACCGTCACACCACTGTCAGGAGAAACAGATCAGACCCTCCAATGATGAAGCCTTCGATAAAGTGACAGCCACTATGGCCACAAGGAATGGACATTCGGATCCACCAAACCGCTGGTGCTGTGATAGGCTCTCATAACTACCTTTCTCTATCGCAGCCTCAGAAAAAAAGGAAAGGTGAACTTTGATACAAAACAGAAATGAAGAAACAAAACAAACAGCAAAATAAAGAACATCGAAGAATGCAGCCAGTCAGGTGAGTGAGAGTGGGAGCATATGGGTACAGAGCCTGAATGCTTCTTACATACAACCTCTGAATACACTGAAATAGAAGCATAAGATATTAACCAGGTTCTGCTGTCAAATTCTGGGAAATTGCAAGACCCAAAAGAAACATTTTTCCATGTTTCCCAACATCAGAACAGCACCTCATCTGTCACTGGTAATTTCAGAGCCACAGGATTAATATGGTAACCTGTAAAGCGACTAGACTTCCTGCGAGTTGGCACACTTAGTTCTTGCAGAAACTTCACTAGCTGAACTTACCAACAGTTGCTGTTGCAGTGGACAGCAATGATTTCCCCCAGGTTCCCCAGGATCCCCAGGCTTTTCTTTTGTCAGAAGTTGATTCCTGTAGAATTCATGGAAAACATTTTTATTAAACTTATCAAATACACTTTGTCAGGAGGCAGATCTTTGGCTTGTTACTGCTGATGCTTAATCCTGAATGGACTTCTCAACAGCTTTTGATAGTGGCAGTTTTCCACTCCATGCCACTCTCAGGGGCTAGTGTGGAGACAAGTTCCAAGTTTACCTCAGCTGGAACAAAACTGAACTTAAACTTTTTTTGTATTATTCTGCACCTTAGCCATCAAGCTAGCTGAGCTAACCATCTCAGATTTATTTAATAGCAGAGCCAATTGAGGTTATTTGACAAAACTCAGTGTAACTAACATCTAATTTCATAAAATTGCTATTAGTAATAATAGACAGATAATAGTTACACTTTATTGATTTTACAAATTAGACTGCATTTAATTTCATAGCAGGAATTCTGGCTAAGAGGTTGACAGAAAACTCTATACCTAAGTTTCTAATGTATGTTCTTGATGCAGAACTGCCAAGGGCAAATCTTGCTCTGCACCACTATAGATGCCAGCATTCAAACAATTTGACTCAACTTGAATTTAGCCCCAAGGATAATCTGCTATGGTTCAGAAGATTTGGGCATGGATTTCATGTGCTCCTGCTGCACATGTTCTCCTGGGGGTGTAACCAAGCACAGCAAATTGAGTGGTTAGCCCACTTGAGTCCTGCTCACTGCATAATATGCGAGGTGGAATTGGCCACAAACCCAACATATTTAAATATGTAGAAACTGATTGGACTTATTAACAAGCCTCCTGATTTGAATAATATATTGCCTCAGCACAGTATAAATGCCAAGGCCTCTAGTGGCTCAATGGTACTATCTCTGAATCCAAGACAGAACGTCCAGGTTCAAGTCCCACTTGCCCAGAGGTGTCATAACATACTCAAACTAGTTGTTTAAAAATAATTTTAATACAGTTAGTATGGCCATGAGGTTGGGAGAGTGGCCAGGCTATTTTTAGAGTTCCACATAAGAAAAGATGGCGGGGTGACAGGAACAAGGGCACAACCAATATAAATGTCATGCTGCATAATTAAAGTATTTTAATCATCAAAAATTTGATACCTGCCTTCTAAAACCAGTTTGTTACATCATTATAGATGCATCACAGAATGGATGTCTTACTTTGTTAAAAATTAAAGAGTGATTCTTTATTACTTATCATCAATAAAGTAGATACAACTTGTCGATTAAATAATAATAGGAGGGCTTTATAATTTAATCCAAATAGAAAACACTGATCACACACTCAATAATAAAATGGTAATAACTAACTTGCAGAATATTTTGTTATCTTGGGAAAATGAAATTTAATCACTTAGCATTAGGGAACCTAATTAGCCTCATCACGTGTATGCCAGTGAAAAGGGGTGAAAGCCAGAGTTCTCGATTCTGATCACAATCAAGTAAATCAGCTGGATAATGCTAAATTAAATGTAAACTCCTGGAGCGTCGGATGCTGAGGGGTGACCTTTTAAAGGTTTATAATATCATGAGGGACGTGATAGGGTGAATAGCCAAGGTCTTATCCCTGGGGTGGGGAGTCCAAAACTATAAGGTATAGGTTTAAGGTGAGAGGGGAAGATTTAAAAAGGGACCTAAAGATACAACTTTTTCACAAGAGTATGAAACATGTGTATGAAACGAGCTGCCAGAGGAAGCTTTTACAACTTTTAAAAGGCAACTGCATAGGTATATAAATAGGAAGAGATATGAACCAAATGCTGGCAAATGGGACTAGGTGTATTTAGAGCTGAAAATGTGTTGCTGGAAAAGCGCAGCAGGTCAGGCAGCATCCAGGGAACAGGAGAATCGACGTTTCGGGCATAAGCCATTCCTGAAGAAGGGCTTATGCCCGAAACGTCGATTCTCCTGTTCCCTGGATGCTGCCTGACCTGCTGCGCTTTTCCAGCAACACATTTTCAGCTCTGATCTCCAGCATCTGCAGACCTCACTTTCTTCATTAGGTGTATTTAGGATATCTGATTGGCATGGACAAGTTGGACCGAATGGTCTGTTTCCAATCTGTACAGTACTATCACTCTATATTTAATCCCTAATGTGCATGCAATTCTTTGTTGATTTGGAGCATGTATAAAATTTTAGACTGGATTGAAACAGACGAAAGGCAATCAGAATTTTGTAATGCATAATCAACTGCTTGCCATTATACATATAACATTATTGTCGAATGGAAAGCCTTTATTAGTTAAAGATTTGTTTAGCCTTTTTAGAACGTTGTTCAATGTAAATTGTAATCAAACCAATTGATGACTTCTGAAAACATTCCAATCATTTATTATGAAATAATTATACTGCTCCAGTTTACATTCTATTCAATCATCAATGGTACGATACCATTCTAGTTGTCATGAAACATGCTTCTCACAAGGAAAAGAAGCAAGAATAATTCAAGCATAATAACCGGAATAATTTTATTCTTCATTAACTGTAACTCTCTAACTTCAACCTCCATTGAGGTCACTTTACAGACAAATTCAAGCATAATACTTTGTCTGTAAAGTGACCTCAATGGAGGTTGAAGTTAGAGAGTTACAGTTAATGAAGAATAAAATTATTCCGGTTATTCAAAATTAACTTTCAAAGGCACCACATACCTCAACAACATTTTCCTCTGTTGATACATGTTCATCCAATGCCTGAAATCTGATGGATTCTGGTTCAAGACTTATTGCTTCCTTGCACACAGCAGATAGGTTAATTGTTTCTTCTGCCAACACAGAATCATTTGCTGCATGATCTTCTAATGGCTCACTTGGCTTAGGTTCATCCTCAGCCTCAGTATGGCAAACAATCTCTTGTTGGATGGAGCTCTTATTCCCAACTGGCACTGGATTGGACTTAGGCTCTAAAGAATCACCCACTTGTGAAGACACTGCAATGGTTGGAACTTCAGCATCATTTCCAGATGGTACACTGAACTCATCTTCCACAGACAAGTTTGCCACAGCAGCTGAAATATCACTCCTTTCGCCGTCCTCTGTCTCAGACATGGCAAATCATATCTGTCAATAAAATGTTTAATTATCACTGCTTACATTTATTGCCTTGACTCAAAAAAAATGAAGACAGTTGAACCATTTAAAACACAAATAAACAAGGATTTAAAAAAATTACAAGAGTGTGTCAATGGTTGGAATTTAGGCAAGACCCCTGTCAGGCTGACTATTGGTGAGAGGACCAACAGGGAGCCCCATCAATTTCACAGCAGAGACCCAAGGGTAACAAGTACCATTTGGTGACATCACTGCCTGATGCCAGGTCCAAGGTCAATGAATTTGACTACAAGGGACCATAAAGTTCCCTCTCCTACAGGTTGCTAGCAGGATATGTTGGGCTGCTTATTGAATACACAGGAAAGCAGTGGAGCACCTATTTAATCCATGAACCACCATTAAGTTTTGGTAGGGATAATGGGCGTCAATTGGCTCACTATTGAGCATAACCAACATTAGCAGCCATGAATATCATGTCAGCTCCTTATGGCTTTTCACCTAATTCAGGGATGTTTGGCAGGTTTTCCTGTTTTGATGGCTTGCACTAATTCCAGAATATTATTTTGTCGACAATGTCTGCCTTTGCACGTATTGCTTAGCTGTCTGATCTAACTCATGGATATCTTCCCAAACAGAAGTACCATTCTCTGTTAATTAACTGAAGTATCAACAAGTTATTGGAAAAAGAAAAAGAAAAAAAAAGAATGCATTGGACAGGCTGTTGTTCCCTAACTTTGTGCATGCTTAGAAATTACTTGGATACAATAAAGTGAGGGTGACTTTATTCTTTTTGTTTCCTTCATTGCAGCCGTATCAACACACACTGGGTCACTATCTGAGTGTCACCATGTTTGAATCTCTGCAATCAGCTTTCTGCATCTGTCATAGCACTGACACAGACCTTATTAAAGTCACAAATGACAACCTGTGATAATGCTGACCAAAACTGTTGGAATGATGGAGCATGTGTGGACACCACAGCCAATGACTGTGACTCTGTGACAGTGAGACTGTTTTCTCTAGTTAGTGAAAGTTGTATATTGTCGCCACGCAAGATGCCATCTTAGGTACAAGCACCTAGGTACAGAATCATAAGAACAAGGTAGAAAGAACAAAGTTAA
Organism: Chiloscyllium plagiosum; assembly: GCF_037043375.1. Lineage (NCBI taxonomy): Eukaryota > Metazoa > Chordata > Chondrichthyes > Orectolobiformes > Hemiscylliidae > Chiloscyllium > Chiloscyllium plagiosum. The sequence continues at coordinate 64,453,915 of NW_028270139.1, read as the reverse complement.
AAATTAACCAGTACAGTAATTCCTAATATTAAGTACAAAAATAAAGGAATAAAGCTAAAAGTCAAACATTACAATCTTTTGAAAGTGCTTAGTGACGCTGGGACCACACTTCCTACAGGAGTTTGATCTCCTCCTCTTTCTCATGCTTTCCTCACATCGTCCATTCCACTGTGGCCTACCACTCTGGTGCCAAAGCAACTGCCACTCCTGTTGATCCACCCAGAGTAGTTATTCAGGCATACCACGATGCCGCAGCTCACCAATGCCAACCGTAGATGCCACCTGGCCATTGAAAGCTGATGTTGGTGCCACATCCTTGAGTACTCATAGAATCATAGAGATGTACAGCGTGGAAATAGGCCCTTCGGTCCAACCCGTCCATGCTGACCAGATATCCAAACCCAATCTAGTCCCACCTGCAGAATCTGGCCCATATCCCTTCAAACCCTTCCTATTCATGTACACATCCAAATGCCTTTTAAATGCTGCAACTGTATTAGTCTCCACCACTTCCTCTGGCAGCTCATTCCATACACGTACCACCCTCTGTGTGAAAACGTTGCCCCTTAGATCTCTTTATATTTTGCTCCCCTCACCCTAAAGCTATGCCCTCTAGTTCTGGACTCCCCGACTCCAGGGAAAATATTTTATCTATTTATCCTATCCATGCCCCTCATAATTTTATAAACCTCTATAAGGTCACCCTTCAGCCTCCGATACTCCAGGGAAAACAGCCCCAGCCTGTTTAGCCTCTCCCTATAGCTCAAATCCTCCAACCCTGGCAACATGCTCGTAAATCTTTTCTGAACCCTTGCAAGTTTCACAACAATCTTTCGATAAGAAGGAGACCAGAAGTGCATGCAATATTCCAACAGTGGCCTAACCAATGTCCTGTACAGCTGCAACATGACCTCTCAACTCCTGTACTCAATACTCTGACCAATAAAGGAAAGCATACCAAACACCTTTGTCATTATCCTATATACCTGCGACTCCACTTTCAAGGAGCTATGAACCTGCAATCCAAAGTTTCTTTGTTCAGCAACACTCCCTAGGACCTTACCATTAAGTGTACAAGTGCTGCTAAGATTTGCTTTCCAAAAATGCAGCACCTCACATTTATCTAAATTAAACTCCATCTGCCACTCCTCAGCCCATTGGCCCATCTGATCAATGTCCCATTGTAATTTGAGGTAAGCTTCTTCATTGTATATACACACTTCCATCTAAACCCTTTACACTATGGCAGTCCCAGTCTATGTTTGGAAAGTTAATGTCCCCTACCATAACCACCCTACTATTCTTACAGGTAACTGAAATCTCCTTCCAAATTTGTTTCTCAATTTCCCTCTGACTATTAGGGGTCTATAATACAATCCCAATAAGGTGATCACCCCTTTCTTATTGCTCAGTTCCACCCAAATAACTTCCCTGGATGTATTTCCGGGAATATCCTCCGTCAGTACAGCTGTAATGCTATCCCCTATCAAAAAGTCACTCCCCCTCCTCTCTTGCCTCCCTTTCTCTCCGTCCTGTAGCATTTGTATCCTAAACATTAAGCTGCCAGTCCTGTCCAGCCCTGAGCCATGTTTCTGTAATTGAAACTGCACTGGGCCGACCAACAGCAAAGATGCTGTGCTCCAGAACCATCACTCACCGCTGGACCTACAATCGCTGCCATCGCAAGCTCCCTAAAGGCTCACTCAGTACACACTCCTGCTATTCTGTCAGTGGCAGAGGAAGTGAATGCTTAAGGTGATGAATGTTGCTGCTATGCCCTGGATGATGGTCAAACTACTTGAATACTGTTTGAACTGCAGACATCCAATCAAGTGGAGAATACTACACAACATACCTGATTTGTGCATTATATAGGAAATATAGGAGATGAAACATTCACAACAGAATTCTCAGCCTCTGACCAGCTCTCACAGTTATAGTATTTGTATGTCTGGCTCAGTTAAGTTTCTGGTCGATGGCAACCTTCAGGATATTCATAATCCAAACCTGAAAGTTAGCCAGGTTTTAAAGCGTTTAGGCACAAACTCTTTCAATACACATTTGAGGAAATGAGAATGGTGATGAACTTTGTGCAATCACCAATGAATATCCTACTTCTGACCTCACAACGGACATTAATGAAGCAGCTGAAGCTGGTTGGACCCAGGACACTACCCTAAAGAACTCCTAAACAATGTCCTACAGCTGAGATGACACACCTGCAACAACTACACTTGCATCTATCCATGACGATATTGGCAGGAGCGACTATGACACAGTCCTTGTGAAGACACGTCCCACCTTAACAGTGAGAATGCACTCTATTGTATTTTGTGGTACACCATTGTACTAAATAAGCGAGATCCAGAACAGATCTAGCAGCTCATAACAAGACATTTACCAGGTACTATGGACCATCAGCAGAAGCAGAATTGTATTCCATCATAATCTATAATTTCTTGTTGGACAGCTTCTCAAGCACAATAAGGAATGGACAACAAATACAGTATTGACAAGCATGCCAACGTGCCATAAAAACAAACAAAACTGCACTCCTCCAATTCTGATCTTGAGTACGATTTGAATTAATAGTGTTGGGATTATGCCTTCAGTTGCCTAGGTGGTAAACACTGAAATTTTCTCTTGAAACCTCTTGAGTTTTCACTTTGTTCCTTTAAGATGCTCATTAATAACCTTCTGGTATCTCCTTGTATGGCTTACTTTCAAATTTTGTTTGATAATGTTTCTGAGAAAGATCTTGGTTGGGGGGCGGGGGAGGGGCATTCTCGAAGACCATAAGACATAGTGGTGGAAGTAAGGCCATTTGGCCCATTGAGTTCACTCTGCCATTTAATCATTGCTGATGGGCATTTCAACTCCACTTACCCAGCACTCTCTCCGTAGCCCTTAATTCCAAGAGTTTATCAATCTTTGCCTTGAAGACATTTAACGTCCCGACCTCCAGTGTGCTCCTTGGCAATGAATTCCACAGGTACACCATTTTCTGGCTGAAGAAATGTCTCCTCATTTCCATTTTAATTTGGCCCCCTCTAATTCTAAGACTGTGCCCATGGGTCCTAGTTTCCCCAGCTAATGGAAACAACTTCCCAGCGGCCACCCTTCTAAGCCATGTATTATATTGTAAGTTTCTATTAGATCTCCCCTTAACCTTCTAAACTCTAATCCCAGGATTCTCAGCCATTCATCATATGTTAGGCATGCCATTCAGGGATCATCTGTGTGACTCTCCGCTGGACACGCTCCAGCGCCAGTATGTCTTTCCTGAGGTGTGGGGCCCAAAACTGGGCACAGTATTCTAAATGGGGCCTAACCAGAGCTTTATAGAGTCTCAGAAGCACATCACTGCTTTTATATTACAACCCTCTTGAGATAAATGACAACATTACATTCGCTTTCTTAATTACAGACTGAACTTGCAAGTTTACTTTTAGAGAATCCTGGATCCCTTTGTACTTCGGCTTTATGAATCTTCTCACCATTTAGAAAATAGTCCATGCCTGTATTCTTTTTTCCAAAGTGCAAGATCTTGCATTTGTTCACATTAAATTTCATCAGCCATTTCTTGGACCGCTCTCCTAAGCTGTCTAAATCTTCCTGCAGCCTCCCCACCACCTCAGAACAACCTGCGTGTCCGCCTAACTTCGTATCATCGGCAAACTTCGCCAAAATGCCCCAGTCCCTTCATCCAGATCATTAATATATAAAGTGAACAGCTGAACACACTGAATCCTTCGGGACACCACTTGTCACTGGTTGCCATTCCGGAAAAGAACCTTTATCCCAACTCTCTGCCTTCTGTCAGACAGCCAATCCTCAATCTATGCCAGTAGCTCACCTCGAACACCATGGGCCCTCACCTTACTCAGCAGCCTCCTGTGTGGCACCTTATCAAGGGTCTTTTGGGAGTCTAGATAGACCACATCCACTGGGTTTCCCCAGTCTAACCTACTTGTTACCTCTTCAAAGAATTCTAACAGGTTTGTCAGGCACAACCTCCCCTTACTAAATCCATGCCGACTTGTTCTAATCTGACCCTGCACTTCCAAGAATTTAGAAATCTTATCATTAATGATGGATTCTAGAACTTTACCAACAACCAAGTTTAGGCTAATTGGCCTATAATTTTCCACCTTTTGTCTTGATCCTTTCTTGAACAAGGGGGTTACAACAGCGATTTTCCAATCATCTGGGACTTTCCCTGACTCCAGTGACTTTTGAAAGATCACAACTAACGCCTCCTCTATTTCCTCAGCCACCACCCTCTGAACTCTAGGATGTAATCCATCGGGGCCAGGATTATCAATTTTTAGATTTTTTAGCTTTTCTAGCACTTTCTCTTTTGTAATGGCTACCATATTCAACTCTGCCCCTGACTCTCCCTAATTGTTGAGATATTACTCATGTCTTCCACTGTGAAAACTGACACAAAGTACTTATTAAGTTCTTCAGCTATTCCTTATCTCCCATCACTAGCCTTCCAGCATCAATTTGGAGCAGCCCAATCTCTACTTTTGCCTCTGGTTTGTTTCTTATGTATTGAAAGAAACTTTTACTATCAATTCTAATATTACTGGCTAGCTTACCTTCATATTTGATTCTCTCCTTCCTTATTTCTCTTTTTGTTATCCTCTGATCCCAATCTTCTGATTTCTCAGTGTTCTTGGCCACTTTATAGGCTCTCTTTTTACTTTTATACATTTCCTGACTTCCTTTGTCAGCCATGGCTGTGTATTCCACCCCCGTCCCCCGGATAATCTTTCTTATCTTTGGAATGAACCGCTGTACTGTGTCCTCAATTACACCCCGAAACTCCTGCCATTATTGCTCTACTGACTTCCCTGTTAGGCTCTGCTTCCAGTCAATTTTCGTCAGTTCCTCTCTCAAACCACTGTAATTACCTTTATTTAATTGTTAACATCATTACATCTGATTTTGCCTTATTTCTTATTAACTCATATTATATTAACCATATTATAATCATTGCCTCCTAAGTGTTCCCTTAGTTTAAGATCTTTTATAAAGTCTGGCTCATTACAGAACACTAAGTCCAGAAGAGCCTGCTCCCTTATGAGCTCCATCAAAAGCTGTTCCAAAAAGCCATCCTGTAAGTATTCCATGAATTCCCTTTCTTTGGATCCATCGGCAACATTATTCATCCAGTCCACCTGCATATTGAAGTCCCCCATGATGACTGTGACCTTGCCTTTCTGACATTCACTATCTACTTCCTGGTACATCTTGCGCCCCGGAAGGCATTTATACAAGTTAAGGTTTTCAAAAAGAAAACTTAAGACTCAGAGATGTACAACACACAAACAGACTCTTCGGTCCAACTCGTCCATGCCGACCAGATATCCTAAATTAATCTAGTTACATTTGCCAGCATTTGGCCCATATCCTTCTAAACCCTTCCTATTTATATACCCATCCAGATAATTTTTAGATGTTATAATTGTACCAGCCTTCACCACCTCCTCTGGTAACTCATTTATACACACACAACCCTGTGCAGAAAACATTGCCCCTCAGCTCCCTTTTAAATCTTTCCCTTCTCACCTTAAACCCATGCCCTCTAGTTTTGGACTCCCCTACCCTGGATAAAGATCTTGACTATTCACCCTATACTTGCCCCTCATGATTTCATAGGTTTCTATAAACTCACCCCACAACCTCTGATGCTCCAAGGAAAACAGCCCAAGTCTATTCAACCTCTCCCTATAGTTCAAACCTCCAATCCTGGCAACATCCTTGTAAATCTTTTCTGAACCATTTCAGGTTTCACAACATCCTTTCTATAGAACTGAACACAATATTCCAAAAGTAGCCTAACCAATGTCCTGTACAGCCACAATATGACCTCCCAACTCCTATACTGAATGCATTGACAAATAAAGGCAAGTGTACCAAATGCCTTCTTCATGTTCCCTGTCTGCCTGTGACTCCGTTTTCAAGGAACTATGATTTGTACCCGAAGGTCTCTGTTCGACAACGCTCCGCAGGATCTTACCATTAAGTGTAAAGTCCTGCTCTGATTTGCCTTTCTAAAATGCAGTACCTTACATATATATAAACTAAACTCCATCTGCCACTCCATGGCCCATTTGCTCATCTGTTCAAGATCCTGTTGTACTCTGATGTAACCTTCTTTGCTGTCCATTACATCACTAATTTTGATGTAATCTACAAACTTATGTCTTGTGTTCACATCCAAATCATTTATATAAATGACAAAAAGCAGTGGACTCAGCACCGATCACAGGCTGGCCACAGACTTCCAGTCTAAAAAGCAACCCTCCACCACCACCCTCTGTTCACTACATTCTAGTCAATCTTGTATCCAAATGGCTAGATCTTTCTGTTATCTAACCTTGCTAACCAGTCCACCATGAGGAACCTTGTCGAACGCCTTACTGAAGTCCACGTAGACAACATCTACTACTCTGTCCTCATTAAACCTCTTTGTTACTGCTTCAAAAAACTCAATCAAGTTAGTGAGTCACAATTTCCCACACACAAAGCCATGGTGACTAATCAGTTCCTGCCTTTCCAAATATATGTAAATGCTGTCCCTCAGAATCTTCTCCAACAACTTACTTACCACTGACATGAAGCTCACTGGTCTAACGTTCCCTGATTTTTCCTTACCATTTTTCTTAAACGATGGCACTACATTAGTCAACCTCCAGTCTTTTGGCATCTTATCATTGTCTATCGATGATGCATGTTTCTCTGCAAGGGGCCCAGCAATCATTTCCATAGCTTCCCACAAGGTTCTAGAGTAAACCAGATCAGGTCCCAGGATTTATACACCTTTATTTGTTTTAAGGTGTTCAGCACCTCCTTCTCTGTAATATGGATACATTTCAAGATATCAGTACTTATTTCCCCAAGTTCTCTAGCTTCCATATCCTTCTCTACAGTAAACACTGATGCAAAATACTCATTTAGTATCTCACTCACCTCCTGCAGTTCCATACATAGGTGGCCTTGCTGATCTTTAAGGGGTCCGATTCTCTCCCTTGTTTCTTTTTTGTCCTTAAAGTATTTGTAGGACCCCTTTGGATTCTCCTTAAGCCGATCTGCCAAAGCTAGCTCATTACCTCTTTTTGCCCTCCTTGACTTCCCTCAAGTACACTCCTACAGCCTTATATTCTTCTAGGGACTCACTCGATCCCTAGAATGGATGAACATCCAGGACATAATGAATGGATACCCACGACATATTCTATTTCTCAGTGTTCCTCATATTAGATAGGACACAATAAACAAAGCTACTGGAGATTGATTATAGTGAGTGTAATACTTCCAAGAACGAGAAGCCACAAATTTAAAGTTGCAAAAGAAGGAAATAAGATGCAACAACAAAAAAAGCTTTTACAGAGCACATCATGAGGGGCATGGATAGAGTAAGTTGACAAAGTCTTCTTCTGGGGTAGGGGAAGTCCAGAATTCGAGGGCATAGGTTTACGATGAGAGGAGAAAGATTTAAAGGGACATAAAGGGCAAGTTTTTCACACAAAGGGTTGTGCATGCATGCAATGAGCTGCCAGTGGCAATGGTGGAGACTGGTACGATTACAACATTTAAAACGGCATCCGGATGGGTATATGGAGGGATATGGGCCAAGTGCTGGCAAATGGACTAGATTAAGTTATAATATTTGGTCAGTATGGAGGAGTTGGACCAAAAGGTCTGTTTCCATGCTGTACATCTGTGACTCTGTATGTGATGCAGATCTGGAATACATTGCCTGGAACTGTGGTGTGGCAGGTTCAGTCATGTCACATAAAAGAACAATATCTGATATTTAAATAGAAATAACATGTAGTGTTAAGGGAAAGGATGAGGTAATGGTACTAAGTCATGATACCCATTCAGAGAACTGGTGCAGATAAAATATGCTGTATGGCCTCAATCTGTGATCTGCAGGGATGAGACGTTTCAATTAATAGGATGGACTGGACACATTAGAAACAAAAACAGAACTGCTGGAAAAACTCAGCAGGTTTGGGAGCACCTGTGGAGAGAAAGTAAACATTTTAGGTCTACTGACCCTTCTTCAGGTGCTTCCGTTTTTATGTTTGACTTCCAGCCTCCACAGTTGTTTTTTCCTGCAGAAATTGGGATTGTTTTCCTTCAAGATAAGAATACAAGAGGTGATTTGATAGCAGTTTTCAAATGATGATAGTCCTGGATTAAGTAGATGGGGAGAAACTGTTCCCACTCTTGAAATAAAGAATGGCACTAGTGGTGAAGCGTTTCACACAATAGGTAAATGCGAAGTGAGAGAGAAAAAAAACCTTTTTCGCGTAGGGTCAGGAATGCATTGCATTGAAGTGTGGTGGAGCCAGGTTCAAATGATGCATTCAAGAGGGCACGAGATGGTTACTTAAATAGCAATGCTCAGGGTTACGGAGAAAAGGCAGGACATTGGCAACAAGTCAAAAAGTTCAGGAGCCAGTGCAAGCATAAGGGCCCGAATAACCTCCTTACGTGTTCTGTGATACGCCTAACTGTAATACAAAAACTGTCCACGATCACTCACTCACTATCACTCAGGTGAGTAGTACCTCGGGGAGATAGAAGCTTCCCCCTTACTGCTCCTGCTCCTGCTCCTGCTCCTGCTCCTGCCTCTCCCCCCCCCCACTGTTCCAGTGTGGATTGCTCCAGCCCGACTCTGATTCCAACAATGACCGCTCGAGAGCTTCTCCACCCCGCGTCCGTTGCACTTTAAACCCGGGGGAGGGGGGCTCGAGACTCACCTGTCCACGCGCACCACTTCACCCAACTCTCTCGCTCACTGACTCTTAATACCCGCCCTTCGCGTCGCCGCCACGTCGACAACATATGGATCCATCCTGGATCCGGAACCTTGTACTCGGTGAGGCGAGACCCACCGGAAAGGAACATCCCACCCAATCTCCAGTCCATGGGGGAATCGGTTTGGCGTTGCACCCGCGCTGAGCGCAGAATTCCGGTTCTAATTTTGTATGCGATGTTCCTGTACCGATGCTGTCAGTACCCCTGAGTATTTTAATTCTGAATAAGTCATGCCTGTTGTCCTGGTTATCTCCTTGCACAGGCAACTTCCTCATTTTCAAATCTGTAATTTAGCAGGGACTAATAAACCCTCATCATTTACTCTCAACACAAAGACATTGTTTTAAGTGTAGCATTGAAGAAAGATCAATATCCACAATGCCAAGCAAAAGTTTCCACTGATGCATGCAAAACTTATTTAAAATAACACGCAAGGTAAATTTTAGCGCTCGAATATTTTACGGAAAGAGTTGATTGTTAAGTCTACCAATCCCTAAGAGTTGGTGCAGAGGTTCAACAAGCATTTGAAAGTGCTAATGGAAGTTAGTCTTTATATCAAGGTTTGGATATGCCGGTTTTGGACTGGGGTGTACAAAGTTTAAAAAAAAATCACTCAACAACAGATTGTAGTACAACAGGTTTAATTGCAAGAACTAGCTTTCGGAGCGCCGCTCCTTCTTCAGGTGGTTGTGGAGTACACAATTGTAAGACACAGAATTTATAGCAAAGTTTACAGTGTGATGTAACTGAAATTATACATTGAAAAATACCTTGTTTGTTAAGTCTCTCATCTGTTCGAATGACCATGATAGTTTCACTTCTTTCATATGTAAATCACAAAACCTTTTTTATAAGTTACATTCTCAGGTTAACAATTGGTGTCAGCGCAGATAGGATGTTAAGATGTTGAAGGTGTTAGCCCCCTGTGTTCCCTGTCTGTGTCATAATGTTTAGACTGATTCTAATCTAAAAAGTGAGTTAACAGAGTCTTACATGGATTCATGCAGTTTTTGAGCAAAGTACAATGTAACTCTCTAAGTACAAATTCACCCCACAAATGTGTACGTGTGCATGTGGGTTTTGTGTGTGTGTCTGGGGTGAGGGGTTGTGTCTGTGAGAGAGTGTGCTGTCTGTTGATTGTTGTGCGGTGCCCATTCATCCGTTGCTGTAGCCTTTGCTCGGCTTCACCAATGTACCATGCCTCAGGGCATCCTTGCCTGCAGCATATGAGATAGACAATGTTGGCTGAGTCGCATGAGTACCTGCCACGTACATGGTGGGAGGTGTCCTCACGCGTAACGTTGGTATCTATATCCACACTCTGACACGTCTTAAGCGCCTACCATGACAGGGTTGTATGGAGTTGTCCTGAAAGCCAGATTAGATTAGATTACTTACAGTGTGGAAACAGGCCCTTCGGCCCAACAAGTCCACACCGACCCGCCGAAGCGCAACCCACCCAGACCCATTCCCCTCCATTTGCCCCTGCACCTAACACTACGGGCAATTTAGTATGGCCAATTCACCTGACCTGCATATTTTTGGACTGTGGGAGGAAACCGGAGCACCCGGAGGAAACCCACGCAGACACGGGGAGAATGTGCAAACTCCACACAGTCAGTCGCCTGAGGTGGGAATTGAACACGGGTCTCTGGCGCTGTAAGGCAACAGTGCTAACCACTGTGCCACTGTGCCTCCCACTGTTACTACGAACAGTGATTTGTTTGAGGTTTGGCAGTTGTTTAAAGGCAAGCAGTGGAGGTGTGAGGAAGGTCTTGGCGAGGTGCTTATCCTCATTGATAATGTGTTGCAGGCTGCGAAGACCATGTGTAGTTTTTCGTCTCCTGGGAAGTACTGGACAACAAAGGGTACCCTGTTGGTTACAGCATGTGTATGTCTCCTGAGGAGGTCATTGCAGTTCCTTGATGTGGCACGTTGGAACTGGCAGTTGATGAGTTGAGCATCATATCCCGTTCTTATGAGGGCATCCCTGAGTATCTCCAGATGTCCATCACGTTCCTCTTCATCTGAACAGAATTGGTGTACGTGTAGGGCTTGTCCATAGGGAATGGCTGTTTTAATGTTTGGGTGGAAGCTGGAGAAGTGTAGCATTGTTAGGTTGTCTTGTGGGTTTGTGGTAGAGTGTAGTGCTGAGATGTCCATCCTCTTTGGAGATGCACGTGTCCAAGAATGAGACCGATAGTAGAGAGTAGTCCATGGTGAGTTTGATGGTGGGATGAAACTTGTTGATGTCACTGTGTAGTTTTATTAGTGACTCCTCGCCATGGGTCCAGAGGAAGAAAATGTCGTCAGTGTACCTGATGTATAATGTTGGATGGAGGTCCTGCGTAGAGAAGTCTTGTTTGAACCTGTGCATGAAGATGTTGGGATATTGGGGTGCAAATTTGGTCCCCATGGCTGTTCCATGTATCCAGATGAAGAACTAGTTGTCAAAAGTGAAGACGTTGTGACCGAGGATACAGCAGATGAGTTGTAGGACGGTGTTTGGAGATTAGCAGTTGTTGGTGTTGAGTACTGACTTAGACCATTTTACACTCACACACACACATATATACCCTCTCTCACAGACACTCTCAAACCCTCCTGCCCCAGACACACACACATGCACCCTGTCACAAATGTAGACCTCTTTACACTCATGCACACATGTATACAGTCTAAACATTATGGCACAGACAACAGCACACAGGGGGCGAACACCTTCAACATCTTATCTGGGCTGACACCAATTGTTACAGCTAACCTGAGAATGTCATGGTCATTCTAACAGATGAGAGACTTAACAAACAATCAAGGTATTTTTCAATGTATAATTTCAATTACATCACTGTAAACTTTTGCTATAAATTGAAAGTTAGTGCTTCCAATTAAACCTGTTGGTGTTGTGTGATTTTTAACTTTATATCAAGGGGCTGAATACCAAGGGAGAAAGTTCTGCTTTGCTTTCAGAGTTATTTAGTCAGACCCCATCTGAAGTACTGCATTTCAGATTTGCCAACGGGAACTCAAATGCTATGTTGATCGTGGAAAGAAGGTAGCTCAGATATACTAGGATGATGCTGGAATTTAGAGGGATACATTTTTAGGACAGATTACGGACATTTAGTTTCAATTCCGTTTGTTTGTTGTGGTTTACTTTGTAACGTTCTTGACTGAAATGACAAGACTCTGGCTAAGTTTGCACACGATACAAAGATAGCTATAGGGACAGGTAGCATTGAGAAGGATTTGGACAGGTTAGAAGAGTGGGCAAAGAGGTGGCAGATGGAGTACAAGGTGGGAAAGTGGGAAATCATGCACCTTGGTAGGAAGAATAGAGGCATGGACTATTTTCTAAATGGGGAGAAAATTTAGAAGTCTGAATTGCAAAGAAGCTGGGAGTTCTCGTCCAGGATTCTCTCAAGGTAAACTTGCAGGTTGAGTCAGTAGTTAGCAAGGCAAATGCAATGATGGCATTTATTTTGAAAGAACTTGAATATAAAGCAGGTCAGATCACATTTGGAGTATTGTGTACAGTTCTAGGCCTCATATTTCAGGAAGAATGTACTTGCCTTGAAGTGTGTTCAGAGGAGGTTCATGAGAGTGGTCCCAGGAATGAAAAGCTTAGCATATGAGGTACCTGAAATACCAGAAGTTTACTGCATTTTTGTGATCTCCGCAGTGTCAGAGTAGTCACTTGAGGGTAAGTGAGAAGGCTGTCTGCCGATACAATTTTTTTGAGACAATATTGCATTATTATTTAATTGATCTATGCTGCAAATAAAGTATCAAAAGCAGTAAATTTTGATTAGTTAATATTTTTATTGGTTATGTGGATCTCTTGATCAACAGGAATATTTGATCAAACAGAGCGCTCCTGGTCCCATAGGTGCCGGTTAATATGAAGTTTGCTGTGACAAGTTCTGACACAGATGGCACATTTTGGGCAGGAAGCCAAGGAACCTGCTACTGTAGTAGATCATATTTGCAAGTGACAATTTGCAATCCTACTGCTATATACCTGTCTGATTTAGTGGGGTAAAGGTCTTATGGAACCAGGATTGCTACCATTTTTCAGCTTTGTGGTTAATACTGATATACAAAATGGGCATCAACATGGCCACATAATGGCTTCTCCTGTATATTTGAAAATTAAACAGTGCTGTAAGATTGAACAGTGTGCTACACTTCTGTTGATATTCAGCAGTAAATGAAAGTCTTGACCATTTTTGATCAACACATCAGCCACCTGCTTGTTAGCTGTTTGAATGATATATTTTCTAAACCTTTAATGAAATTCAGAAAGAAAATCAAATACACAAATCTGGCTTCTATTTTTGGTTTTGAAGATGGATCTCTGTTAACTTGTCAGTCCTGTCCATGTTGTCATCAGACCTGTTGAGTGGTCTCAGTATTTTCTGTAATATTGTTGGAAGCATTTCCTGATGAAGAGCTCATGTTTGAAATATCAATTCTCCTGCTCCTCGGATGCTGCCTGACTGGCTGTGCTTTTCCAGAACCACACTGTTCGACTCAGTAACTCCAAATTACTGTTTCAATTAAATTTTATCAGCTTAAGTAGAAAATTGGGTCCCCAAGTTATTAATGCTGACATTCACCGTTTGAATCTTATAAAAATGAACACACTTTCCAGACGTACACTGGTCTGTATTCCCTCGTTTATAGCTGTTTCCCCTTCCCTTCACCACATCTGGTTTTGTAGTTACTGAAAGTTTCACTTCTGCTTTTGACCTTCCAGCCAAAGCTTACTGCACTGCGAAACGAGCAAATGTTATCGTTTTTATCAGTGTGTTTCATGTACTTAGCTATCTTTCTACAACATGCCGCCAAATAATGACCAAAGTATGTAGCAGCAACTAATCCAAATAGTTACAGGACATCAGCTTCAGATCTGTTGAACTGTTATGTGCCTTCTTTTAGCCTGCATATTGCTGTATTCAAAAGAAACTTTTCTTGCCAGCGATACCATTTTGTATATGTAGTAACAGAGGAGCTTTTTTTTTACTACTTTGCAGATGTTGTTGCAGAGACTATGTCCATTTGCAGAGGTAAGAATCCACATTTTTAGTACATTTTCACTTTAACAATTATTTTCAAATATATCAATCAAATGTAATTTTTTGTAAAAAGAAAATTGGCTTTCCAGATTTCAATTGGTGTATGTGATTACCAGTAGAAAGCTTTTTAATGAGCTGGAAGTTGTCAATCAATTTATCATAGCCTCTCCTTTATAAATCATTGAAAATTCAATTTTGTTTCAGTTAACATGTTTGCAAAACTTTAATTGTTTGTGAAAGTGTTATTGGATTGCTGTGGTTCAATTGAAGACCCACCAGCACCTTTTCAAAGACAATTAGGAGTCAGTAATAAGTGACTGAATTGACAGTAACTGCCGTAGCCTGACAGTGACTAAAATATATATAACAATGGGTGGAGAATAAACAGATTTCACAAACTCTATTTCGCAGCAAGTACTTCAGGACACTCAGTCGATCTCAGATACTTCTTTCTTGGACCAAATGCAAATTGTAACAGTCAACTTTCATCCCACTTGCGCATGATATTGAAAGGTTTAGAATAGAATTAGAATATGCCTTGTAGGGAACTTAAGTCTGTCCTCATGACTTCAGAAGATAAATGGCTGGAGAGGGTGAACAGAGTGGTACTGGTTGGAGTGTACCACTTTTGTTGATTCTGGAATCTATTAAAGCCACCTGGCCTCAATTGATTGGAATTTCTCCTAAAACCACTCTAGCCTGGTTTTAAAAACTCAGTATCTGTTATACTTTTGTAATCCCTCCATGAAGTATCTTGGGACCTAAATTTAATGTTGTGCAGGAAGGTGGTTTTGAATGAACTAAAATCTCTTGGTGTCTGACTTAGCTCAGTAGCACTCTCACTTCACAATTTGGGCAAGCAGTCCTCATTCTACAAGTGCTCAAAAAAACTAATGTCTCAAGTACAAATTGTGATGAGATCTTTTACCCTTAGAGTATTTCAAGTAGATGAAATTAGATGATGATCTGTTTATCAGTGTCCCAAGTTGTCGGCATTTAATGCTCTAATTGCAAACGTCTCTTTGCCTGAACATCAAAACCAGTGACTTCCAAGGCAGCTGCTTGTGTCAATGATGATGCAAACTAAGGCAGAAAAGAGCACACAATATTTGTTTTGGTACCCCACTGCATGCTGTTTGTTCCTCCATACACTCTGCTCCCTTTGTTGCTTCCTCCTGCTAGTATACCTCTTGCTTCTCCTCACTAGTTCCTGTTGCTAACTCCTTTTGTTACTCCTGTGATTAATGCACCCCCACCTGACTTTTACTCACTTATTGGACCCTATTACTCCCCTGCAATTACCCATCTCACCAATTACCACTCACTCACTCCTTCCTTGCTTTGTTGTTACTCCTTTTACTATGTCACCTCCTTTTACTGTGTGATACAAATGAAAATGTGTTAATGTATCATTCAATATGGCATTATATCAATAAACTCAATTAATAGAGTAATATACACATAAATATTACCATCTTGCAAAGTAGTGTTTGGTCTCTGATTGATTTTAATAAAGTTTCTGCACCAAGCGTATCTAACAAGAAAGAGGAAGTTACTTACATTTTTAACACAATTCCAGCTTACTTATAATTTTCTGAATACCTGTGACAGGTTGCTAAAAAGCTAAATACATTTTTCAGTTAAGCATTTATCTAATGTACTGGATATTTGACAGGTTTCAAATAAAGGAATATTTTTGAAAGTAAATATTTTATAATTGTTTCAAATTTTATTTATCAATTTGATATGGTGAAGCTTGAAATTTATGCTTTACAGATAGAAACTTATTTTGGCATGTTTATTCTGAAAAAGCTTCAGAGAGAAATGTTAATTTTGTAGATTAGAACTGTGTTTAGGTCTGATAAACTGAAAAAAAAACTTCAAAGGAGACAGTCCGGAAATATTGTTTTGTATAAAATTTCTGTCTTTCTATTGTGGTTTTCAAATAGTCTTTTGGCAGTACAGAACACAAGCATAGCTAGAAAAAATGCCGAAGTTTTTCATTTTGCATTCATCAGGACCATTTGCAAGAATACCAATTTAAAAGGAAAACCAGCATCTATATTGCATGAGAGGTGAGTGCTGACTGTTTGGCAAATAACGTTGACATAGTGAATACACCAACTAACAGTGCCGTAGAATTCCGACAGTGTGGAAACAGGTCCTTTGGCCCAACAAGCCCACACTGACCCTCTGAGCAGTAACCCACCCAGACCCATTCCCCTACATTTACCCCTGACTAATGTACATAACCTACGGATCCTTGAACACTGTGGGCAATTTAGCCTGGCCAATTCACCTAACCTGCACATCTTTGGACTGTGGGAGGAAACCGGAGAACCTGGAGGAAACCAACGCATACTCGAGGAGAATGTGCAAACTCCACACAGGCCGTCATCCAAGGCCGGAATCAAACTCTGGTCCCTGGTGCTGTGAGGCAGCAGTGCTAACCACTGAGCCATGGTGCCGATTGGCAGTTACCTGCCAGGCTTTGTTTAAATTATAAGCTAGCCAAATTGACTCTAATTGGTCAAGACATTGGCCTGAGAAATGGCCAATGAATGGCTGTGAATCATTTTGTTGAGTTGAAATAGGCACTGTACATGCACATATTTTCTCTATCTACAAATGACAGGGCCTTGTGAAATTATATGTAAAGCTTTCAGTATGTACAAGTTCATCACCGTGCATGCTTGACAGGTAATCATAAATGGGCTGTCAGAGTAATTCTTTGCACACTCAGGATTATCCAGCAAATTGAGTCCAATTTCAGAATCATAGTTAATGTTAGACATTGTTGAGAATGTTATAAGTGAACGCTGGTTGAATATGGTCAGTACTTTTTTTGTTGTGAGCTGTTTGATGAATCCTCCAGTCTTTGGAATGTATGGCCTGGATTGCACTGGCACTGAAATTGATATATCCCATTACTCCTTTGTGTGATTGACACATTGTCTTTTTGGCTTGATGACAGCATCCTATTAGTGGTGAATGCCACTACGCCACAAATTTGACGCTCCCTGCAGATTAAATTGAAGGTGAATGGATCATTAAATCCAGTGAGCAATTTCCCCTGACCCCACTGCAATTATTATTTGATGCAGAATACATCCAACTCCACAACACTTATGGATCTTGATAAGACCTCCATCCCCACTCCTCCAGCCCAAAGTATTCAGCATTATTTCAATCCATTATCTTAACCGTTCACTCTTTTCACAACCAGGGCACGTGGAAGCAATGTGCAGCATTAGCAATGTAAACCTCTGTTGAAATTATTTGTCCAGACCTGTGATTTTTTTTCATCAAGAAAGACAAAGACAGCAGGTGCATTGGAATACTACCACCCAATAGTTTCTCTCCAAGCCACTTGCCATTCCAACTTGGAGTTATAGACATTTTTAATCAACTTGTTCTAGTGTGTCATACCCACCTGCAGAACAGCTGAGACCTGGATATCTGGCTCAACACTTCATTCTGCTGCTGCATATGTATCCTGGAGCTTGCCTTACAACCATTCTTTGCTTGCAGGTATACCTGATGAAGTACCATGGTACATGAAGGTGACTCAGTGTAATGGAATATGCATTAAGCTTTAACCCGTAATAATGCTTTTAAAATAAATGTATTTTCAATGCATGTGTATACAAACCACAGAGAACTTTACTGTGTTAATGCATCTTAAAAAAAAGAGTAGATTACTAAAAATTGTTTTCTTTCCACCAAGGAAGTCTGGAATTGTTTCATTGCTTGAAGGGATTGTGCAGTTATTGGAAATCTTCTCATTGCATCCCATCCTTTCACAAGCTTCAGAGAAAGATGCAAATGTTCAAGAGAGGAGAGAATGATGATAGATTTTTAAGAAAATATAAACATTGAAAGTACCTTTACCTGTATTGTGTGAGTGAATGTAAGGAGTTTTCTACAAAAAAATATTATCTATAACAATGTCAGCAATTCCTGTTGGACCAACGAGTTTACATATTTAAATTAAAAAAAGAGCAAATGGTATTTTAGGCATATTGCTCTAGTCATTTGGTATAGAATGGGGATAGAGATGGCCAAGAGGAAGTTAAGATCAAATGACACTTGAACAAAATAACTTAGTGTGTTAAGTCTTATTAGCACCAACTATCTGACACATAAGGAAACTACCATACTCCTATGAGTAGAGAGATTTTCTGAGTGTGAGCACAGGTACAGTGACCACTGCTGCCAAACATATGTTTGAGAGGAAAGTTGAAAACCTGGAGTCACAAAGTAGGGTGCTCATTCCTAAACCTCATCATTGCTAGGCAATAATTCTAATGTAGTTGGCATATCATTGATGAGAAAAATGGAAAATTCATTTTACTGGGGCATTGTGATTGAACTGCGTACTTAACATGTCCTTATGAGAATGATACACCAGCTATTAATTACAGTGGATGATAAGTCAAAGTACTTTGCAACCAGTTTCCTGAGAAAGCTGCTTCCTGCTCAGAGTGCTGGATTAAACTGAATTCCGAGTGACAAAAATTCCTTTGTGTTTTAAGTATGCAGAGAAATTGCATTTCAGTATCTGAGAAGGAATAAAAATAAATATCAGGTGCAGCCACCTTATTATACTGACTTCATTGAAATAGGTTCATGAAAGCTTTCAAAGTCTTCTCTCTGGAAGTAACTTTAATCAGTGGTAATAACAATAATGTACACAACAGCTCTCACTGATTTGAAATGTACTGGATATTGACTATTAACTATTGCATTGAATTGTGTTAGATATTTACATTTTTGTTAGTATTTCTCAGCTAACATTTTTTTGTCTGATAGTTTGGAACGTGTCACTTAATTGCATGTTTTATTTTAAAATTAACGTTACTTGAAACATAGTGGTAATATTCATCTTTTGTTTATGTTTCAGTCTCCTCTTTAAGCAAAGTGGATTCCATAAAAGAGAAATTCATCAGTGTTCAACTGCGAGAAAGAAATACAAGGAAGTACCCCACCATGGTCAATATTTTCTCCTTCTTCCTGTGGATTATAATGTTTCCATCCTGCCACAGTCTTTGCTTTCCTGTAGCAAATGATATTGTCATAAACTATTCATCTTCCTCATTGTCCACTGTGCCAAAGAACCTACCAAATCTCTCTCAGATACTGGATTTATCACAGAACAATATTACTGAGATTCATTTGCAGGATTTTGTCCCCCTCCACCAGTTGAAATATTTGAATTTGTCCTCCAATAAAATTAGCAATTTAGCACCTGCTCTTTTCAAGTCAAATCAAAAGCTGGAATGTTTAGATCTTTCCAAAAATCAACTCTCAAATATAGAGTGTCACTTCTTGTATAATGCTACCTCTCTTAAATATTTGGATATTTCCGAAAATAATTTTCTTAGTCTGACGCTTGGGAAGGCATTTAGTTTTCTGCAAGATTTGGAATATTTAAGTTTAGGAAGCAGAAAAACAATAAAGTTTCAAAAAGATGACCTAAAAGAAATTTCAGGGAAGCAGTTGGAGGAAGTTTCGATCAAAATAAAACTATTGTCGGAGTATGGCCATAGTGCCTTAACGATTTTGAGAACAGCAAAACTCCACGTTGTTTTGCCATCTATTAAAAACTTCAATTTTTTAAAAGATATCTTGGATGATGCCTTCAATACATCTTACATTTTAACGTTGTCAAACATTGAATGCTGCCAAAATTGCAACCAATTGTTGAGTGTTGACTGTTGTGAAGTTTGCAGCAAAAGAAGAAATATCGTAAACCAATGCTGCAGTGATTGCAGCCGTTATATTGAAAGTTTTAAAGTACTGGGAAACTTCTCAAGAGTCCAGAATCTATCTTTACAACATTTAAAGGTGGACTGGGAAACTTCCACGCAGATATTAAAAATTATTTGGGATTCTTCAGTTGAAAATCTCAGCATTTCTAACATGAAGATATGCCAAGTTAGACAACCCTTGTCTTGGTTCCATTTTCAAAAAGAATTGAGGACATTTACTCTCAGACAAATAGAGTTCTTGCCATTCTATTTCAATCAAGCGAATATATATGACGTCTTTGAAGACCTTAAAGTTGAGAATCTGGCAATTTATGAGTCAGGAATGATTTTCCTGACTTGTCCAAAAGAAGGAAACACATACAAACTCATTGACATTTCTGATAATTCATTTACCAGTGATTTTTTTCTTCAAAACTGCAACACCCTAAAGTCTTTGGAGACTTTTATTTTAAAACAAAATAGATTTGGCCAGTTATTTAAAGTGAGTAACATGACTACATACATGACATCTCTGAAGCACTTGGATGTGAGTCAAAACCAACTTATTTTTGATGAGATTAGAGTTTGCCCTTGGACCAACAGCTTGATAAAGCTGAACCTATCTTCAAACAGACTTACAGATTCTGTTTTCACATGTTTACCCAGCAATCTAGAAATCCTTGACTTGCAGAAAAATAGCATTTATACTGTTCCCAAAGTATTGAAGGACCTGAACAATTTGAAAGAATTATACCTTGGTGCTAATAAGTTAGCTAATCCACCTGACTGCAGCAAATTTAGAAATCTTGAGATTTTGTTTGTCGAGGCGAACTCATTTCATGAACCTTCAAGCATTTTTCTTCAAAGTTGCCAAAGACTAACTGTGCTGAATGCTGCCTCCAATCCATTTACATGTACCTGTAATTTAAGAGACTTTAGCACAATGAATAAAAACACCCAAATAGAGATGATAGGGTGGCCAAAGTCCTATCGCTGTGCCTATCCCGATATCCTTAAAGGAACATTACTGAAGGATTTCCATTTATCTGAAGTGACATGCAGTACAACCCTCTTATTGGTAATTGTGCTTGGTACTATGTTTGTATTCGTAATTCTAATTGGGTTAATGTGCCATTTTTTGGACTTGCCTTGGTACTTGAGAATGATATGGCAGTGGACCCAGATGAAACAAAGAACAATGAAGACTGACTCCTACCAGTTATCTGAAAATTTGGTCTACCATGCTTTTGTGTCCTACAGCCAACATGACTACAATTGGGTGAAGGAGCAGCTACTGTCAAACCTAGAAGAGAGGAATTTACGAATCTGTCATCATGAAAGAGACTTTATTCCAGGCAAAGGTATTATTGAAAACATAATTAACTGTATAGAGAAAAGTTACAAATCGATTTTTGTTTTATCGCCTAATTTCATTCAGAGTGAATGGTGTCATTATGAACTTTACTTTGCACAGCACCAAGTGTTAAGTGAACAGACTGAGAACTTGATTCTAATTGTCTTGGAGCCAATCCCTCAGTACCTAATTCCATCAAAATATTATAAACTTAAGTCACTTATGGCAAAGAAGACCTACTTAGAGTGGCCTAATGACAAAAACAAACAGAGACTATTTTGGGCCAATCTGCAAGCAGCCATAGGAATAAGTCTGACTGCTCCATGAGAGGATGTTATTTCTGTACACAGTGATTAATTGTATTCTGAGCTGCATCACTTCAATCGTCATAGTATACATATATTCTATCAGTGTGTTCACGTTATAAGATTATAATGTTTTGGATTGTACTAAATTAGAATGTTTATTTTAGAAAAAGCCTCATTCAATAGAACATTGGCTGAAAGCACAAATAAAGTTAGGTAATTGGTAACATGTAAATCTGAGCAAGAGCGGCAGGGTTTAAATAGAATGTGGAAGAAAAGCTGGTTGGGTTAATCAGTATCTTAAGTATCTGGTTGGCATCCTTTCCTCTCTCAGATGATTGGAATGCAGCCTCAGAAGTTAGATGAGATGAGATTACCTATTGCACTTCTTTTGATGGCTGAAAAAGATTTGAGAAGGGTAAAGCCTGTTACAAGTGCCACATTGTAGTTACGCTTTGCTGAAGTATGGGATAATCTCTGCTGTACCTGAAATGGGGTCTTTAAATAATAATAGGGAACTGACCATGCCTGAGACCTAGCAGATTTCTCACTGACAACAGTAGCAACAACTTGTATTTATATAACATTTTTAATGTTGTAGACACCCCAAATACTTGATAGGAATATTAGAAAGGAACATTAGATTCTCAATCACATATTAGGACAAATGGGCAAAAAAACAGTCAAAAAGGAGTATCTTAAAGGAAGAAAGTGAGGTAGAGGATAGATAGGTTAGGGAAGTAATCCCACATGTTAGGATTAAGGCATAACCATCGAGTGTAGGGTAATTAACATTGGGATAAAACTAAAACTGCAGATGCTAGAGATCCGAAACAAATACAGAAATTTGATGAACAGTCACCAGACTCAAAATGTTAACTTTGCTTCCTCCCCAAAGATGCTGCCTAATCTGCTAAGTTTTGCCAGCATTTCTGTTTTTGTAATTAAAATTGGGTATCTCAAAGAATTGGATGTGGATGAGAGCAGATATCTCAAAAAGATGTGATGTTGGAGGAGTTTACAGAGATAGGGCACAGCAAGTTTTGAAAACGAGGAAGGAAGCTTTAAAATCAAGTCATTGCACGTCGGAGGTTGGAGGCAAGTTTTAATTACTTAAATAAGACACAATATATCCCATAGGAAGCAAGTTCATTTATCAGCAAGATGCAGAGGCCCATGATATTTCATGGAAAGAGGTCATAGACATATACAGCATGAAAACAGATCCTTCGGTCCAACCCATCCATGCCGACCAGATATCCCAACACAATCTTGTCCCACCTGCCAACACCAGGCCCATATCCCTCCAAACCTTTCCTATTCATATACCCATCCAAATGCCTCTTAAATGTTGCAATTGTACCAGCCTTCACCACATCCTCTGGCAGCTCATTCCATACATGTACCACCTGTGAGTGAAAAAGTTGCCCCTTAGGTCTCTTTTACATCTTTCCCCTCTCACCCTAAACCTATGCCCTCTAGTTCTGGACTCCCTACCCCCAGGGAAAGAGACTTTGTTTATTTACCCTATCCATGCCCCTAATGATTTTGTAAACCTCTGTAAGGTCACCCTTCAGCCTCCGACGCTCCAGGGAAAACAGCCCCAGCCTGTTCAGCCTCTCCCTATAGCTCAAATCCTCCAACCCTGGCAACATCCTTGTAAATCTTTTCTGAACCCTTGCAAGTTTCACAACATTTTTCCGATAGAAAGGAGACCAGAATTGCATGCAATATTCCAACAGTGGCCTAACCAATGTCCTGTACAGCCGCAACATGACCTCCCAACTCCTGTACTCAATACTCTGACCAATAAAGGAAAGCATACCAAACGCCTTCTTCACTATCCTATCTACTTGCGACTCCACTTTCAAGGAGCTATGAATCTGCACTCCAAGGTCTCTTTGTTCAGCAACACTCCCTAGGATCTTACCATTAAGTGTATAAGTCCTGCTAAGATTTGCTTTCCCAAAATGCAGCACCTCACATTTATCGGAATTAAACTCCATCTGCCACATCTCTGCCCATTGGCCCATCTGATCAAGATCCTGTTGTAATCTGAGGTAACTCTCATTACTGTCCACTATACCTCCAATTTTGGTGTCATCTGCAAACTTACTAACTGTACCTCTTATGCTCCCATCCAAATCATTTATGTAAATGACAAAAGGTAGAGGACCCAGCACTAATCCTTGTGGCACTCTACTGATCACAGGCCTCCAGTCTGAAAAACAACCCGCCACCACCACCCTCTGTCTTCTACCTTTGAGCCAGTTCTGTATCCAAATGGCTAGTTCTCCCTGTATTCAGTGAGATCTAACATTGCTAATCAATCTCCCATGGGAAACCTTGTCGAACGCCTTACTGAAATACATATAGTTCACATCTAACACTCTGCCCTCATCAATCCTCTTTGTTACTTCCTCAAAAAACTCAATCAAGTTTGTGAGACATGATTTCCCATGCACAAAGCCATGTTGACTATCCCTAATCAGTCCTTGTCTTTCCCATACATGAACATCCTGTCTCTCAGGATTCCTTTCAACAACTTGCCTACCATCGATATCAGGCTCACTGGTCTATAGTTCCCTGGCTTGTCCTTACCACCCTTCTTAAACAGTGACACCACGTTAGCCAACCTCCAGTCTTGCGGCACCTCACCTGTGACTATCAATGATACAAATATTTCAGCAAGAGGCCCAGCAATCATTTCTCTAGCTTCCCACAGAGTTCTGGGGTACACCTGATCAGGTCCTGGGGATTTATCCACCTTTATGTGTTTCAAGACATCCAGCACTTCCTCCTCTATAATTTGGACATTTTGTAAGGTGTCACCATCTATTTCTCTACTTTCTATCTTTTCCATATCTTTTTTCCACAGTAAATAATACAATCTCAATAAGGTGATCATCCCTTTCTTATTTCTCAGATCTTACCTAAATAACTCCCCTGGATGTATTTCCAGGAATATCCTCCCTCAGCACAGCTGTAATGCTATCCCTTATCAAAAATGCCTCTGCCCCTCTTCTCTTGCCTCCTTTTCTATCCTTTTTGTAGCATTTGTATCCTGGAACATTAAACTGCCAGTCCTACCCATCCCTGAGCTATGTTTTTGTAATTGCTATGATATCCCAGTCCCATGTTCCTAACCATGCCCTGAGGTCATCTGCCTTCCCTGTTAGAACCCACTCTATTCACTGCTGCAAACTTTGTGTAGGTTACACTTAAAACAACAATGCATTTATCTGCTTCTGTGCTGTGAACTTCGTCCAAACAGTTCCTCCAAGATCAGTTGTGAATTTCACTGTTTGTTAATTTTCCCAGATGCACTCCGATGTCCAGCAATCCATGAATTCAAACAGCAAAGGCAGTGTCAGTTTCTTTCTTTCTCTCTCTCCTGCATTGCTCTCACCATGTGCTTCCGTTGTCTTTTCTTCTCCCTTTTAAAACTGCTGTTGTTTTGACTTTTTTTTCCAAAGTTCCAAAACAGTGCAACAGTATATAAAACATTAATTGCTGCTTCTGGAATTCGAGGAAATCATCTCCAACACCTAAAATACCTCAAAAAAATGAGCAGCTGTTACAGCCAGAAATTTTTTCTGTCCTCCATCTTGGATTACCTAGATTCCTTTTTTTGGGAGAACTTGTTGGGCCGAAGGGCCTGTTTCCACACGGTAAATAATCTAATCTAATCTAAAGAAACAGTTTCCTAATATTTGAATGATTGAGACCATAAGCATAATGATCGGGGTTTCAAACTGGAACAAACTGGCATGCACCAAATGCTCGAAGTTTGATGAGATGATTATTTTTTGTTTACAAGAATGAGAAAAGTTTCTAATCAATGCACTGATATATACTATAGAAAAATATTTCCCTTTGGAGAAGCTAACTGAAATAATCAGTATATAGTCAAATACAATTGTACAATCATAGGTAAAGCAAAAAGAGCTAGAATTCCTTTGAGTTAACCATGAAAGTGGGATCAGAGGGAAAGGGGGAAAAAGAACTTAACAAGAATTGATCAGGATGCATGTGTGACAGGAAAAACCTTTAAATCCAAGATTTATTGGCAATAAGGTTCACAATAACTTTATTTATAATGAATTAAGATTTTGTCACTGTTATGATTTTAATATTGGCCAAATTAAGCTTAGTTATGATGTAGGTACGGCTTAGAGAAGCACATAAACATCAAAAAGGGAGAGAGAGAGCCTGGTTAGAGGAGAGCTCCACCAAATATGAAGTTTCAAGAATTGAAAGAATGATTAATAAACTGAGAAAACCATTGGGGCAAAACATATATATGATATGTGTTATTCGGATGCAATATTGGCTGATTGTTGATTCAGGCAAAGCTAGAGAATAAAGTGAAGTGCAACGTGAAAAATGACCTAATGTGGGTCCACTCAAGTTCAAAAGGAATGAATGTTAGATTATTTTATGAATTAGGCAAATCTAAGGAAATAAAGTGTTGCATCTCCATATTCTCTAGCATATCGACCAGATACCAAATGTGAGGAAGAGTTTGGACTGCTGGGCAAACTTTCTGCCAAGTATGTTCACATACTATGTGTCCACCGCATCTCCTCCCCACCCTGTTGTGCAATATTGTGAAAATAGTGAGGTTATCAGCTTGTGGAACCATGTCTTGAGTCTCTTCCTTTGACCAATAAGTCCTGACATGGGGCTTGAAGCCAGAGATAGGGGACCTTCTGGTGAAACAGTGGAAAGATGCACTTTGTCCCGATGTGTAAACAAATAAGACAGTTTTGAACCTAAAAGTCACAATTCTGCAATTTCAAGGCAATGGTTACACCCAGGTCAAGAGAATTTAGTACCTAGATAAGGACTACAATTTCTAAGGTGTATAGATAAGTCAACATGTACGGTAACTTAATGTTGGTTTTGAAAGACAGCAATGATATCAGTACTTGAAGGCCATATTGAAATCTTTACGCAGACAAATGTTGGCCTTTGCATTCCTGAGTATAAAGACCAAGTTTGTGAGACAGAGGTAAGATATTGAGATGATTAAGGTGCGATATAAAACAGTTCATCTTGAGTTGTCAACTTTCAAAATGGTCAAAAGTCAGCATCAGTGTGGGCACCTTATCTGAAACCAAGGAACTAGGTTGGATCGTTGTTTGTCATTTTCTTGCTTACTGCTTAGTGTAATTTGAAAGGTCATGTTAAAAAACATTGTTGAGCCATTATTTGTTAAAACCTATTGTTAAATAAACTGCTTTGTCTGAGTTTTGCCTGTTGTTGTTCAAGGATCAACAAGCTTTTGTTAAGGCAATATTATGGAAATCCACTTTCATAACCTATTACTTTCTATGAGAAGTAAAATATGTGAAATTAATGATTTAAGCGGGAATGATGTTCAGATAAAGTGTAACATCATTATTAAATCGGAAACTGCACTTAAATCATGTGAGAATTATTTCAGAGGATTCAACTGATGGTTAAATCTTTTCTATCAAAGATTAGACAATAGATGAGAAGTTAACCTTTAACTCAACTTCTGCATCAAGCATTCCAAAGCAATAAAATTCAGAAAGCTGAAGTCCAGTTTTGATCATCAAAGTCAATGCAGAAACTGCAATCAAACATAACCATGCCATCGGTTTAACCACTGGGAATCAGGAGCATACTCATCACTTGTTCACAGAATCATGGTTAGATACTTTGTATTGGATTGGTCGGTATATTTTGACTCCAAAGAAAATTGTCTAAACTGTACAATCACATCCTCATAACTACATGAGATTGGTTGCAATCTATCTGGTGTCTCAGATCAAGCTCAATTATAAATGCATTTTCCCCTCCACCTCATCCATGAGTGGAACAGGAGCAGCAATTATAGATCATGAAAGTATTGTCCTCAAACAGAAAAAGGTAAAATTAAAGAATAAATCTGGCCATGATTTCACCTTCTAGCCACCAGCCACCAATGCTCTACACATCATCACTACTGTTATGACACAGGGTAAATTCTCCTGTTTAATTTAAAACTAGCGACACAGAAAAGATTTATCCCCGTGCAGTAATTTGTGAAAATTTGATAGGCCAAGACCTAGTTAAAGTAAAAATTAACAACTTTATTTCTTAAAGTATAACAGAGAATAATTAATTAATAACTATTTATAACTCATTCCTCTAACCTATCTTTTGCCTTCCCTTCAATAATACTAATCCGATAAAACTCCCGATTATGATTTACAAAACTTACCTCAAAATCAGGCAGCTTTCAGTTCTTCTCTGCATTTCGGTATTTTTTCTTCTTGGGGATTCTGCTTCACAGGTTATTGATCGATAAAGGTACCTTTAAGAGAGCGATTTTTCGGGCAGTCTTTTTACATGCTGATGGCTATGCAGTTCTCCTCCAAACGGTTCAATTTTCCCAGGTCTTATACCCTAAAAGCATCGAATTATGTCATTGGCTTTTAAAATTCAATATACCAAATCCAAACTGGTATTTGTTTTGGGGTATATTTAAACTGATTGGCCTAATTCAAATCTATTTTTGTTTCCCAGCAACTAACTACCAGTAGCTGGACCACATGTTTATATTATATCTTATTGAGAAAACACTTGGTGCTGTCACTGCTAGTTTTCACCTCTCTTAAAGGTACAGTACACCCACATCTTCATAACACTATGGTGTGTCTGAATTTTTTTGAGAGACTTTTCAGGATGATGGATAAATGTCATTTCTCCACTCATAGATTTCTTGGCAATTTCATGAAGTGTGACTAACATGTGATATACCCCCAAGAGACAATCCAACACTGGTTAGTGAGACATTTAGAGTGAAATCTTTCCAGACACTGAACAATATGCGCATTGGTGTAAAAAAATTGGGAAAATTATGTGAAATGGGCAGCAAAGAGCTTCTTGACATTGGGAGCAAAAGGGCCTTATTTTCCAAAAAAGTATTAAACATTGAAATAAGATCCTCACTAATGAGTGGTGAGAGGGCTATCCGCAACATAATTTTACCTAATAGAGTCATAGGGATATACAGCACAGAAACAAACCCTTCTGTCCAACTCCTACAGGTCAACCAGATATTCTGCATTAATTATAGAATCCCTGCAATGTTGTAACAGGCCATTTGACCCAACAAGTCCACACCGACCCTCCAAGACCTATTCCCCTACCCTATTACTCTCCAGTTACCCTTGACTAATGCACCTAATCTAGGCATCCCAACACTATAGGCAATTTAGCATGGCCAGTCCACCTAACCTACACATCTTTGGATCGTGGGAGGAAACCCACACAGACACAGAGAGAATGTGCAAACTCCACACAGGCAGCGGGCCAAGGTTGGAATCAAACCCAGGTTCCTGGTGCTGTGTGGTAGCAGTGCTAGCCATTGAGCCACTGTGCTGCCAATCTAGTCTCATTTACCAACATTTGGCCCATATCCCTCTAATCCCATCCCATTCATATACCCATTCGGGTGCCTTTCAAATGTTGTAATTGTACCAGCCTCCACCAGTTCCTCTGGTAGTTCATTCTATATACGCTCCACCCTCTGTATGAAAAAATTTCCCCTTGGGTCCCTTTTAAATCTTTCTCCTCTTGCCTTAAATGTATTCCCTCTAATTTTGGTCTACCCTATCCTGTGGAAAATACCTTGACGATTCACCCTATCTATGCCCCTCATGATTTTATAAACTTTTGTAAGGTCACCCCTCAGCCTCTGACACTCCAGGGAAAATAGCCCCAGCCCATTCAGCCTCTCCTTGTAGCTCAAACCCTCCAACCCTGATAGCATCCTTGTAAATCTTTTCTGAACCCTTTCAAATTTCACCATACCTTTCCTATAGTAGGAAGACCAAAATTGAATGCAGTATTCCAAAAGTGGCTGAGAATCCCCTGTTCAGCCGCAACATGATCTCCCAACTCCTATATATAAAAAAAAACAGGACATACTATTCACTAGGTAGGTGCTTTAACCAACTAAGCTATGGCACTACAGTTGAAAAAAGCTGTCCAAATGTCAGAGACATATAGAGAACCTACTCCTGTAGACAATGGAAGTCTATGTCAAGGAGGATCTCCAGGGGGTGAAGAGTCAGCAAACTTGCCTCAGAGGCCTCCAAAAAGGTCCAGGGTCTGCATCATGGAGCAGGATAAGACATGTTCACATTTCTTCTTACAAAGGCTGCACAGATGGAGCTCTGTGATCAGCAGCCTGACAAACAAGATGACTCAGTAACATCATCTCAGTCTGACATCCTGAGGATCAGCCAATCCTTTTATGCTGGACTGTACAACAGGAAGCCACAGACAGTGCGGTCTCTCAATTGTTCCTGTCTTCTACCATGGCGGTCTTGGATAATAGTACCCAGGAGAGACTGGACCATCTATTATTCCTCAATGAGATATCCCCCCCCCCACCCATGGGCCCTCAAGTCCTCTAAGAAGGATAAAACTCCTGGAAGTGATGGCTTATTGGATGAATTGTTTTCAGCTCTTTGGGACTTAATTGGCCTGGAACTGCTGGAAGTGTATGACAGTATGTGTTTGCCCAGAACCAAGTGAGAATCCATGATGAAATCATCCACAAGCAGGAGAGGGAGAAAGGGGAAATTAGAAATTGGTGATCAATTTCACTGTTGAATGTACATTAACAAAATCCTGCCTACGGTCATCACCATTCGGGTCAGGTCTGTGATAAGATTAATGATTCACCCCAAACAAACCTGTGCTGTACCAGGCAGGAATATGTCAGGGAGCTTTCATTCCTCAGGGATACGCTTGCCCATATACAGCTGCGGCTGCATCAGGGTGCGCGTAGACCTTCGGTATGCAAATGCCAAGTGTCACTACATACTGAGTTTCTACCTCTCCCCAGCATTATGAAGGATGGGTCTGGCCTCACTGCTGCAAGATGCTCCAAGTAGTTGGACTGTTCCATTTCAGCAGTCCCTCATAGAAACATTTGCAAAAGGATACACCTTTGACCACAAGTCCATCTGGCAGTGGTCAGCACAGTGTCCTCGAAACCCTCCAGGAGAGGGAGAGGCTGGATCCTGTCATGTTGTTCCCTGAGCAGACTGTCAAAAGTCATTTGGCAGAATGCCTCATCACCAGAACTTTCCAACAAGCATCAACACGTAGCTTGGCTGGTGGTGAGAGAGCACTGCCCATCAGATCTTTCACGTATGGCCAGTCTGTCTGCGTCACCACTCACTACCTTCGAAGCATTTGTGGAGTGATGAGACTGTCACACATCTCCATCTGGAATGTGCCTTTGCAAACAAGGTCTGGAGAGAGTTTTTATTGGGATTCATCCTGATCAGCTGCATGTTGCAGGATTCTGTGCTCCACAGGCTGTTCCCTGGGACGCTCACCGAGAACAAACATCGACTGTGCCTGTAGGATCATCTACTCAGTGAAAGATGCTCTTTGGTATGCTCGAAACATGTTGGTCTTCCAGTGCAAAGAGTTAACCTCAACTAAGTTTTGCAGCCAGGCACATTACAAGGTTCAAGACTATGTGCTTAGGGACCATTAAAGCTTAGGGAGCTGCCACTAAGATGCACTGTCTGAGGTCTTTCTGTCAAAGTATAACAGGGTCTGTTCAGTTCTCAAACCTTTAATTACCTCAAAATATAAATACTTTCTTCCTGCATGAGTTAAAAGTGCCCTTGTTGTTTGCAATTGCATTGTAGTTCTGTGGGATGTAAAATTCCAATATATTGTTTGGGTTTCTTTTTCCTCGTTGGAAAGATCATATAGTACAGAATGAGAATCCTTTTATATGTACTTACAGATTTTTTTAAGAATAAAATATATTTTTGCAATAAAAAATAATAAATTAAGGAGGTGGACAGGTTGCTCTATGACACTGTGCAATGCCAATCTCTCACCTGCATCGTGTGTCAGTAGAAAACATGGCAAACATGCATGTACATCAACTAAATAGTCAGGTCTCAAACTCTAAGGGAATAGAATTCAAACTAGTCATTGAGGGCTGTCCTCAGGGAGTACCAGCACAATAAGTCAAAAGCATCCACTGATATCGGCCCAGGACGTTTGGACATAATCAGTCAGCCATGGACAATTGTTTAAGCTTCAGATTCTACCAAAACCTGCTTTAATGATTTGCATTTAATTTTAGATAGCTAAATTTGCAGACTTTAATCCACCATTATGGGTATCTAAATTCGGTTCTGTAAATTTGCTATTAAAGATAACCACATACTTCAGCAGAACCTTTGACCACAGGCCAAAGATTGATTCAAATTTGTTTACTTTATTATCTTGCCTGATCCACCTACAATACCACAGTCGGGTCATGAATAATGATAAGGGCATCTTTGGTACTTCTCTTAAAAGTAATGTTTATTGAGTCTTTACACTGATGATTACACTTTATAAGTGTTGTACTATTGTAATTTGACAATAAAGCACTTTGCTTTTAAAAGTGGACTAAATTTTCTCTACAAGCTACTATCATGTCCTCAATCACATTTTGATTTGAAGAAAATAATTCAGTATATTAGTGATTTTGTAATTACAACCAGTTGAGAAATGCATTACATTTATATGAAACAAAGTCCAGGTCTTTATTTAACCTGCACATTGGTTCCGTATCTAATATTTTGACGCACATTAGAAGATGTAGTGATTCAGGAAGCAAGCAACAAATAATTACCAATCAAGCAAATGGGTTTTGTAGATGCCCACTTCAAATGAAATCATAAATAAATGATACCAAAATCCTTTTGATGGCTTCATGAGTTTTGTCTGGTCTGCTAAGTCTTAAAGTTCCCTTAATTTTTGTTTAGAGAATTGATGTCAGCCTCAGCTAGAGGAGAGATCCTCATGGCCTTACCACTTGGGGAAAGACATTTGCCTGTTTCTGTTGTCCTTCCTGGTGATGTATAAGCATGCATCCAAATGTGTGCATCTGTGTTCTTGTGGTCTTCTAAATTTACCATTAGACTCAAATGAGGGCTAGATGCCTGCACTTTATGGCAAAACAGTAACTCATAGAGGCATGGAGGCCTACAGCATAGAAAAAGGCCCTGTGACCCATTGAATCTGTACGCTGGTCAAAATTTTTAAAATTTAATGTATTTTAATTTAATTTTTTTTAAATTTAATGTATTTTAATCCAATTTTTCAGCACTTGACCCACAGCCATATGTACCTTGGCATCACAAGTGACAATCTATAATGTTACAAGGGTTTCTGCCTCTGCCACCCTTTACAGGCAGTGAGTTCCAGATTTCCACCACCTGCTGGGTAAAAAGAAATGTTTCCTCCCATCCTCTCTAATCTCTTGCCTCTTATTGTAAGTCAGTGCCCCTGGTCATCAATTATGGGTATATGAAGTTCCTTCCTTTCTACCCTGTCTATGCCCCTCATAATTTGTTTGCATCTCACTTCTGTCACCTCTCAGTCTCCTCTGCTCCAAGGTAAACAACCGCAATCTATCCAATCCCTCTTCAGCATTAAAGCTCTCCAGCTCGGCAACAGCCCATGGTAAATCTCCTCCTCATTCTCTATAGTGCAATTACATCCCTCCTATAAAGTGGATTCCAGAACTGCACACAATACTCTAGCTGTGGCCGAGTGAACATTTTATACAGTTCCAACACAACCTCCATGTTCTTAATCTCTATGCCACAGCTGATAAAGGGCAAGTATCCCATCTCCATTTTTAACCACTTAATCTATCTGTCCCACTACTTAAGGGACTGGTGAGTATGCATACTAAGGCCCCTTTGTTCCTTGGTGCTTCCCAGATTCTACTGTTCATCATGCATTCCCTTGCCTTGTTTGTCCTGCCCAAGTGCATCCTGGATTGAATTCCATTATCGACTGATCAGCCCATTTGACTATCCTGTTCATATCCTCCCATTATCTAACGCTGTCCTCCTCTCTATTTACCATCCATAGTGACTTTTCTTAAAGTGGCCAGAGGGTGGGCTGGCCCTCCAATTGTGGATACGAATGACTTGAGCCATTAGTAGCTAAATCAGGGAGCGAATACAGCAACATGGATGTTCCACCTTTTCTAAAATTTAGTATAAAATGTCCTTTGTAACCAGAACTCCAGAATGGGGTGTAACCAGAATGGGATGAGGAGGGACCTTGCCCATACAGTCTGAGGCTGCAGCTGAATGCCTCTTAGTCAGCTAGTCTGCCACTGGGCTGCCCCCAGAGATCTACACTGCCTCCTTTAACCGTGAGGTCCTGGAAACCAACTGTGAAGTGCCAGTCAGTTTCTGACAATAGACCTGAGTAGGTTCAGCACTGTATTAGCTGCCCATCAGTAGCTCTGTGACCAACTCCTCCATAAATGCCTCTGGGAAAATGACTCGATGGGATGGACCCAGGTAATTAGTACGCAGAGCAGTCATACAGAATTCTGATGCCCTCATCCTTGTCTGTGGCAGGGGCTAAACATCCAGCATCAAAGTTTGTGATTTTTCCCAAGTGGAAAAAAACTTGTTAGAAAAGTTTGGATTCAAAAAAGTGAATTGTTGGGTGAAACTCTGGAGGAGCCAGCAGCATACCACATTCAAGAGAGGAAAAGGGGGCAAAAATAACTCAAAAATGATGAAAGGACAGTAATGGATTAGTGGTCATTTATCAGTGAAATTGACTTACTCCATTTTTTAAAATCAGAAGTACAGTTGCTAGCCTTTGTTCTGTTTTGATAATGTACGCTGTTTGCCACTAGAGGGAAATCTAGCTATGCAAGATCAATGTAAGATCACTGCGGTTTGCCTTTCTGTTCTCACGTAAATTGTTTAATTGTAGTTTCACGTAGCAGATAAATTGATTTTATGTGTTTATAATTCATTGTTACTGATTAGAAAACATGTAGCGATGTGGATCCGGTGCGAGAAAATGTTAAGGAAATAAACAGCTGCAAAAAGTATTGAATAATTTGTCCAAAAAGTAATTCACAAGAACACATTAGAATCTGCAAATACAGGGAATTATTTTAAGATTTTCTGATGCCAAAACATACAGTGGACCACTCAGCTCCTGATCTCCTGTTCAACCTTGAGTTGAACTCCAGAGGTAAGATGAGAATCATTGCCCTTGACATTGAGACAATATTTGGCTGAGTGGCATCAAGGAACTCCAGCAAAAATGATTTCTGTGGAAATCAGGGGAAATAACTATACTGGTTGGAGCCAAGCCTAGAACAAAAGAATATGGTTGTGGATGTGAGAGACCTGAACAACATCCAGGCTTGTGCTGATAATTGGAAAGCTGCAGTCATGCCACATAAATGCCAGTGAATGACTATCACAAACAAGAGATAATCTAACCATTGTTCCTTGATGTTCAACAGTATTACACTTACTAAATCCTCCATTATCAAGAGCCTGAGAATGATATTGATTGGAAACATAACTGAGCCAACCATATCAATACTGTAGCTATAAAGGTGGATTAGTGTTACGAAATTCTATGGCATGGAACACACCTTTTAAGCATGTCCAGCATTCACAAGGTACAAGTCGGGAGTATATTGAAATATCTTACTTGTCTGCATTCAACAATACAAGAGAAACTCCACACCATCTAGTACCTTGGCAAACACCACATTCACGACCGTCAAGATTCATTTCCCTCACCATTGATGCATACTGAGAGAGTGTGTGCCATTACAAGTTTCAATGCTTTGACAGTGCTTCCAAATCTTCCAAGCCCCACATTCTCCTGATTTGGGATTTCAGTTTCTTCATTATCGTAGATTCAGTGTCAAAAAGAATTAATAAACACTAAAGCAGAGAAGGTAGCATTGTGGAGAGAGGGTGAAGTCTGGCAATCAGCCAGCTATCGACTTGTTGGGTTGCCTGCAGTTTTTAAAATTGCTTGGCAGTGAAATGTCAGGGAGACATCTTTGGACGATGTCTCCATTCCCAGTGGCCATGGGACTTTTAAAGTTTAACTAATTTTCACATGGTCCACATGACCTGTGGAGTATTTCCATCTCCTGGCCCCACCCTGCTCTACCCTGCTCTACCCTGCTCCCATTTATCTCTCCACTCTGGAGGCTCCCTGCCTTCAGTCCTGATGAAGGGCTTTTGCCCGAAACGCCGATGTTCCTGCTCCTCGGATGCTGCCTGACCTGCTGTGCTTTTCCAGCACCACTCTAATCTAGACTCTATTTCCATCATTGGTAAAAACAATGACTGCAGATGCTGGAAACCAGATTCTGGATTAGTGGTGCTGGAAGAGCACAGCAGTTCAGGCAGCATCCAAGGAGCAGCGAAATCGACGTTTCGGGCAAAAGCCCTTCCAAAACGTCGATTTCGCTGCTCCTTGGATGCTGCCTGAACTGCTGTGCTCTTCACGCACCACTAATCCAGAATCTATTTCCATCATTGCCTATCTTAATATCAATTTTCCATCATCTAAATATTTTGCTTTTGCTTAATGTAAAATAAGATATTGGTTTCCCTTGGCTGATGAGCAGAGTATAAAACAATGTTGTTGTGTTGTTTTATAAGGAGCTTATCTGATCCTGTGTGGGGTTCTAGTCATCTAATTGAGAAGTTATTATTAATCCTGGGAGAGTTTTGAGCTGAACCAGGGAGACAATTCAATATGTTATGAATGCTATGAGTGGGAAATGGTTGAGGAGGTTACATTTTGGGAAAAACTGAATCTTTGCAATTGCTTAATTGAGGTTGGAAACCTGTCGTGACTGCCTCAAATATCAGGGAATACATTTTAAAAACAGAAAGATTCAAATTAAGAAGGGACACTAGCTAATGATACAGTTGTGTAACAATTTTTAACTCAAATGGGGACAGGAACTAATATCAACATTCAGATAATTCAGTCTATAAGAGAGCAGTTGGCTCTGGCTACCTTCTAAACTCAGGCATTTTTACAACTCCAGCTTAACGAAACCTGGTGCTGGTACTCTTACTAATATATGCGTGTGTGTGTCTGTTCTCTTTCTTTCCTCCAGTCTCCCTCTTTCCACTTTGGCCTCTATCACTATTGTGTGTTGCTTGTCTGAGGGGGCAGTGACTGCTCGATCTTTGTTAGTTTTATGAGTCTGTAGTGAGTCACACCCATTTATGAGTGCACACAAATATATCAGAATGTTCATAACAACAAGCAAGTTGAAGAGCAGTAATTACTGCAAGGAAGAGGAAAGGAGAAAAGCATAATGTTGGCCATATTTGGGTGGGGCAATTTTGACTGATACTGGAAAATAGGTTATTGAATAGTGAGCTTTTAAAAGAAATGAAAACTTGAGTTTCTTCCTCAAAACAAAGCACAAGTGGGTGAATATTTTTCCTTTTCTGTTTTATCTTTTACACAATGTCTTTTTAATTTTAAAAGTCATAAATTATAACAAAATAAATTAGTGTAGACTTTCAGATTGGTTACATCTGATGTAATCATATAAACACTTCTGGGAATTACTTATAATTTTATACTGCAGATGAAGACTCTCGTATTAAACTAGTACTGTGAAAATAGCGAAATAATGTTCTCTAAACCCTTTCTGTTCTCGATTCTGGTCAAATGCATTGTTCTGGCCTCAATATTTTTTGCACCATGGATTGGTATTTTTTGTTGGATGCTTTCCTGGAGGGTTTGTGATATAACTTCCTGTCCTCAACTTCCCCACTCAGTCAAACAGCATGAATAAGCCTGAATTCTCAATCCCAATATTGTTATGGCTAAGAAGAACAGAATTCTAGTGTTTAGATCTAGTAATAGTGAAGAAATAGTGATACGGTACCAGGATGTGGAATAGGTTGGTGGAGAATTGGTGTTTCTATTCTTCTTCTGCACTTAGCTTTCCAGGTGGGAGCAGTCAAAGAATTGGAAGGTGCTGTGGAAGAAGCTTTGGTGAGCAGCTTGGTGCTGCAGTGTTGGTGTGCAGCTGTGGTGGAGTGAGAAACGTTTAATGTGATGGATGGGTGCTGATTAAGGTGCTGCTTTATTCTACATCATGCTGATCTTCTGGACTGTTGTTTGGGGCTGACACATTCAGGTAAATGGAGGGTATTCCCCACATTCCTGACTTCTGCTTTGTAGACGGTGGACAAGCCTCAAAAACTCTAGTGATAAGTTACTTGTTGCTCTGGTAGCTCCACAATTACTGTGGCTGTTCCAGTTAAGTTACTGCTGAGTGGTAATCCCAAGGATCTTGATGATGAGAGATTTAA
The DNA here is from genome assembly GCF_037043375.1 of Chiloscyllium plagiosum. Classification (NCBI taxonomy): domain Eukaryota; kingdom Metazoa; phylum Chordata; class Chondrichthyes; order Orectolobiformes; family Hemiscylliidae; genus Chiloscyllium; species Chiloscyllium plagiosum. The sequence goes on along the minus strand of NW_028270139.1, from coordinate 64,416,403 downwards.
TCATTACAATGCTGTTAATTGTCATGGCAAGTGTTTAGACCCCCATTGAAGGTGGTCATTGCATGCCTCTTGTGTTATATAAATGTTAATTACCACTTATCAGCTCAAAGCTGAAAGCTGATTAACTCATACTGCATGCAGGTACATACAATATCTGCTATATTGGTGGAGGCATGAACATTACTCTAGTGATGGAGAGGGATAAGTGTGCACTACAGGGCAAGAGTTATAGCTGGGGGAAGGGAAATTATGATGCGGTGAGGCATGACTTAGGATGTGTGGCTTGGAAAAGTAAGCTTCAAGGCAAGGGTGTAATTGATATGTGGAGCTTGTTCAAGGAGCAACTATTGAGTGTCCTTGATAAGTATGTACCCGTCAGGCAGGGAGGAAAGGGTCGTGTGAGGGAGCCGTGGTTTAATAAGGAATTGGAATCCCTTGTTAAATGGAAGAGGGCGGCCTATGTAAAGATGAGGCGTGAAGGTTCAATTGGGGCGATTGAGAGTTATAAGGTAGCCAGGAAGGACCTGAAGAGAGAGCTAAGAGCAGCAAGGAGGGGACATGAAAGGTCCTTAGTTGGTAGGATTAGGGAAAACCCTAAGGCTTTCTATAGGTATTCAGGAATAAAAGAATGACTAGGGTAGGAATAGGTCCAGTCAAGGATAGTAGTGGGAAGTTGCGTGTGGAGGCTGAAGAGATTGGGGAGACACTGAATGAATACTTTTCGTCAGTATTCAATCAGGAACAGGACATTGTTGTCAATGTGAGTACTGAGTCACAATTAAGTAGAATGGATGGCTTTGAGGTATGTAGAGAAGAGGTGTTGGAAATTCTGGAAAGGGTGAAAATAGATAAGTCCCCTGGGCCTGATGGCATTTATCCTAGGATTCTCTGGGAAGCAAGGGAGGAGATTGCAGAGCCATTGGCCTTGATTTTTATGTCCTCCTTGTCTACAGGAGTAGTGCCAGAAGATTGGAGGCTAGCAAATGTGGTTCCCTTGTTCAAGAAGGGGAGTAGGGATAACCCTAGTAACTATAGGCCGGTGAGTCTCACTTCTGTTGTGGGCAAAATCTTAGAGAGAATTGTAAGGGATAGGATTTATGAACATCTGGATAGGAATAATGTGATCAAGGATAGTCAGCATGGTTTTGTGAAGGGCAGGTCGTGCCTCACAAACCTTATTGATTTCTTTGAGAAGGTGACTAAGGAGGTGGACGAGGGGAAAGCGGTAGATGTGGTGTATATGGATTTTAGTAAGGCGTTTGATAAGGTTCCCCATGGTAGACTACTGCAAAAAATACGGAGGTATGGCATTGAGGGTGAGTTGGAGGTTTGGATTAGGAGTTGGCTGGCTGGAAGAAGACAGAGGGTAGTAGTTGATGGCAAAGGTTCATCTTGGAGTGCCGTCACTAGCGGTGTTCCGCAAGGATCTGTTTTAGGACTATTGCTGTTTGTCATTTTTATAAATGACCTGGAGGAGGGGTTAGAAGGTTGGGTGAGCAAGTTTGCGGATGATACGAAAGTCGGAGGAGTTGTAGACAGTGAGGAAGGATGTGGCAGGTTACAGCGGGATATAGATAAGCTGCAGAACTGGGCAGAAAGGAGGCAAATGGAGTTCAATGTAGCTAAGTGTGAGGTGATTCACTTTGGTAAGAGTAATAAAAAGATGGGGTACTGGGCTAATGGTCGGATACTTGGTAGTGTGGATGAGCAGAGGGATCTTGGTGTCCATGTACACAGATCTTTGAAAGTTGCCACCCAGGTAAATAGTGCGGTGAAGAAGGCATATGGCGTACTGGCTTTTATTGGTAGAGGAATTGAGTTCCGGAGTACTGAGGTCATGTTGCAGTTGTATAGGACTCTGGTGCGGCCACATCTGGAGTATTGTGTGCAGTTTTGGTCGCCATACTATAGGAAGGATGTGGAGGCACTGGAACGGGTGCAGAGGAGGTTTACCAGGATGTTGCCTGGTATGGTAGAAAGATCGTATGAAGAAAGGCTGAGGCACTTGGGGTTGTTTTCATTGGAGAAAAGAAGGTTTAGGGGTGACTTGATAGAGGTGTACAAGATGATTAGGGGTTTAGATAGGGTCGACAGTGAGAATCTTTTTCCACGTATGGAGTCAGCTATTACAAGGGGGCATAGCTTTAAATTAAGGGGGAGTAGGTATAGGACAGATGTTAGGGGTAGGTTCTTTACTCAGCGAGTCGTGAGTTCATGGAATGCCCTGCCAGTAGCAGTGGTGGACTCTCCCTCATTATGGGCATTTAAGCAGGCATTGGATAGGCATATAGAGGATAGTGGGCTAGTGTAGGTTAGGTGGGCTTGGATCGGCGCAACATCGAGGGCCGAAGGGCCTGTACTGCGCTGTATTCTTCTATGTTCTATGTTCTATGTTCTATTAGCCAGGATGCTATGAGAACCTCTCTTCTCTATCTTCGAATACAGTTGTGGAATCTTTTATATTCATTTGAAAAGTTAGACAGTATTTTGGATTAAAATCTAATCCAACGGTCAGTGATCCTTCAGTACTGTACTGAAACACTAGAACTACACAAGTCTCTAGAGGTTGATTTGAAGTCCGTAGTCGTACTATCACCTCAGATACTTAAAATCATCCTGAAATCTAAGATTAATGGAATTTCCCCTACTTGTCTATGTAGATTTTAATGTATATGTCCAATTTAAGTGAGCAGTTGACAATAGCAGACTAATATTATTTCTGTTTAAATGCTTATTTCTTTTTTAACCTAAATTCCTTCTATTTTTATTTCAGTAATTTTATATATATTGTGATCATTTCTTTTAATTCTTTACCAACATTGTTGTATAAAAGGTTTAAGGATCTGAAAGGCTTAATGGCGAGCAGTGCATTAACAACCTCAGTCATAGACCCAGGCTGGGAAACAGCTTTGGTTCTCAAAGAAGTAAAATCTAACAGTAGAGGAGTCCCTCATAGTCTCAGTATCAATATCTATTGTGCCAGTGTAATGGGTACCTAGTTACAGTCAGGCAATAAATAACAATAATCTCTACTTGTTAGACTACCAGTGAGACCTACATTCCATGAGTGAGTGAAAGAAAACCTCAGTGTAGTGATTGTAATGAGGTCAGCCGTCATAGAATATGAGTTCCCTGATTGGGTCTGTTAACCTGGTTCAATCAGGAAGCCCTGGCTGACAGATAAGAACAGGCATATCAGAGGTTCTGATCACTCTGAGAGCTGGTTCTGAGGAAGCTGGAGCAATGTCAAGTACTACACATGTCTAAATATGTGATGACTTGGTGACAGGATACCAGTCTCTGTGGAGTTATTTTCGTAGCAACGAGAGAAAAAAAAAGGCTCCTGAAGAAATTTGCTCCCAACAATTGCATTTGAGCTGTAATAAATATTTCTGGCATTATGCCGTTATTTGGTATACTTTACTTAGCTCCTGCCATTGAGACTGTGGAAAGAATGCATTATTTTTCCGGGCAAATGACACTGGGGCAATGAAAAACAATGAGTAATTCTCCTGACAGCTTGTGGACCCGCAGCTTTTATGGTTATTAGGAGCCTAATGTTTCCTGAGGCACCAGATACTAAAACCAGTCAAGAAATTTGGATTTAGTTAAGGACTATTATGACCCCAAGCCTCCTCTAATTCTGAGATGCTATCAGTTTTTCTCACCAGTTCGAGAACCAGGGAAATCCATGTCGAGATTTTTGACTAGGTCAAGATAACTGGCAGAGGCATGGGACCTTTGTTTATCTCTTACTGAGATGCTGAGAGACAGTCTGGTATGCGGGATTAATGATGTAAACATACAAAAGTGTCTATTAACTGAAGTCCAACTGGACTTCAAACAGATAATTGTGACAAGTGGAGCATATGAGTTACAGTGTATTCCATATAAGTTAAAAGTCACGCAACACCAGGTTAGATTCCAACAGGTTTATTTGGAAGCACCAGCTTTCGAGTCACTGCTCCTTCATCACTGTGGTTGTGGAGGATAAGATTGTAAGACACAGAATTTATAGCTAAAGTTTACAGTGTGATGTAACTGAAATTATATATTGAAAAAGACCTGGATTGTTTGTTAAGTCTCTCATCTTTTAGAATGACCATGTTGGTTTCAGTTCTTTCATATGTAAATCGCAAAGTTTTTTTTAAAAACTACATTCCCAAGTGAACTTTAACAAACGTCAGCCCAGATAATGTATTGAAGGTGTTGGCATCTCTGTGTGGGGCTGTGTGGAGACACACACAGGGAAGCTAACACCTTCAATACATAATCTTGGCCGACATAACACCAATTGTTAGAGCTCACTTGGGAATGTAGCTTTTGAAAAAGGTTTTGCGATTACATATGAAAGAACTGAAACCAACATGGTCATTCTAAAAGATTTGGAGATGCCGGTGTTAGACTGGGGCGTACAAAGTTAAAAATCACACAACACCAGGTTATAGTCCAATAGGTTTAATTGGAAGCACTAGCTTTCGGAGCGCCTCTCCTTTTTCAGGTGGTTGTGGAGTACACAATTGTAAGACACAGAATTTATAGCAAAGTTTACAGTGTGATGAAACTGAAATTATACATTGAAAAATACCTTGATTGTTTGTTAAGTCTCCCATCTGTTAGAATGACCATGATAGTTTTACTTCTTTCATATGAAAATCGCAAAACGTTTTTTTAAAAAAGTTACATTCTCAGGTTAACTGTCACAATTGGTGCCAGCGCAGATAGGATGTTGAGATGTTGAAGGTGTTAGCCCCCTGTGTCCCCTGTCTGTGTCATAATGTTTAGATTGATTCTAATCTAAAAAGTGAGTTAACAGAGTCTTACATGGATTCATGCAATTTTTGAGCAAAGTACAATTTAACTCTGCAAGTACAAAATCATCCCACAAACGTATATATGTATGTGTGCATGTGGGTTTCTGTGTGTATGGGAGTGTGTGTGTCTGGGGTGGGGGATTGTGAGTGTCTGTGAGAGAGAGTGTATATATGTGTGTGGGTGTAAAGTGTCTAAGTCTGTGAGAGGATGCATGTGTGAGTGTAGGAGTGTGTGTGTCTGTAGGAGTGTGTGGAGTGTCTGTGTTCGTGTCTGTGTATAGGAGTGCCTGTGTGTGTGCGTGCGTGCGTAGGAGTGTCTGTGTGTGTGTACAGTGTAATGGTGGTTACCTGTAATGTAACATGAACCCAAGGTCCCGGTTGAGGCCCTCCCTATGTGTAGCTATCAGCCTCTGCTTGGCTCCTATACACAGACACACTTTCCATATGAAAGAAGTGAAATTATTGTGGTCATTCTAACAGATGAGAGACTTAACAAACAATCAAGGTATTTTTCAATGTATAATTTTAGCTACATCACACTGTAAACTTTTGCTATAAATTCTGTGTCTTACAATTGTGCACTCTACAATGACCTGATGAAGAAGCAGTGCTCCGAAAGCTAGTGCTTCCAATTAAACCTGTTGGACTATAATCTGGTGTTGTGTGATTTTTAACATTCTAAAAGATGAAAGACTTGACAAACAATCCAGGTCTTTTTCAATATATAATTTCAGTTACATCACAGTGTAAACTTTTGCTGTCTTACAATCTTATTCTCCATAACCACTTACTGAAGGAGCAGCACTCTGAAAGCTAGTCCTTCCAAATAAACCTTTTGGACCATAATCTGGTGTTGTGTGATTTTTAACTTTGTACACCTAGTCCAACACCAGTGTCTCCAAATCATGACTTCCATAGAAGTGGACACTCAAGCCAGACTGATTGAGCTTGGGGGACATCACTTGAGTGAAAGCAATTGCATAACCTCACTCAGGACATATACTGAATAGAGGGACTCTAGGTCAAAATCCCAAAACAAAGCCTAAATGGTTAATAGTTTCTTCAGGATCCAGGCCAGCAAGCCATTGTAGTTGCTGCTGGTATGCAGACCCGAGACTGCAAACGAGTCCCAACAAGGTCTGAATTGAGTAAGAGGACTCATAGGCCGGTATCCAGGAGGGTGCACATCCTGGAAAGCCAACATACATCTGTCTTGATACAGTTAAATTCCTTAGCAATATCCAAATCAGAACCAATCAAAATAACTGTTTGGTTAAATGGTCACCCAGTTCTAATGGATGATATTGATCCAGCTTTATCAGTGATTTCAGAACCAGTCTTTGACAAAATTCCCTCTAGATTCCAACCCTTAAGTTTGTGTAAGACCTTGGCTAGACTGAGAACCTATACCATAGAACCATTACAAATTAAGGGTACAACTTTGGTCCCCGTCTTGTTATGAGAAGCTGGTTCAGTTATCACTGATTGTAGTAAAAGGCTTGGGCCCATGTCTAATGGGGTGAAATTGATTGAGAAAGATTTACTGTGGTTTGGCTCAACATGTTTTCATTAGAAGATGGCTGCCTGATTGAAGTTTTAATTAAATATTAGACGTTTTTCAGGAAGGTCTAGGGACCATCAAAGGAGTCAAGGCCACATTATGTGTTGACCAGGAAGCAATTCCAAGATTCTGCAAGGCCTGCCCAGTGCCATTTACCTTATGTGCAAAAGTAGAGGCAGAAATCAAGAGATTGGAAAGCGAAGGAATCATCAAACCAGTACAGTTTGTGAAATGGGCAGCAATGGTCATACCGATTATGAAGCCTGATGGGTCAGCTCACCTTTATGGGGATTTTGGATAAACGGTAAACCACTTCTTGCAACTGGATAAATATCCAGTCCCTTGCAAACAGGACTTATACACAAAGCTGGGCTGGGCATGGCTGTACTTCACAAAAATGGACATGAATTATGCCTATTTGCGATTGCAGTTAGGTGAAGATTTCCAGAAGTATGCTCCAATTAATGCCCCTTAAGGTTTGTATCTATATACCAGATTGCCATTTGGGGTGTCATCAGTCTGTGCCATTTTTCAGTGGACAATGGAGAACATTTTACAAGGTCTACCCCAGAATGCCATTTATCTGGATGACAAGGTAATAACAGGGAAGACCAATGAGGAGCACGTAGAGTACTTGGACATAGATCTCAGACATTTTCCAAGGTGGGCGTATGCCTTAGAAGGGAAAAATGTGTGTTCCAGGCAGTCTAAGTAACCTACCTGGATATAGAGTCAACAGACCAGGTTACATCCGTTGGAAGATAAAGTGAGGGTGATTGTAGGTGCTCAGCTCTCACATCTCTACATTAGGTCTTTCCTTGGATTGGTGAATTATTACGGAAAGTTCACATGTAACCTGGCTTCCATCCTGGTACCCTTACATCTGCTATTGAAAAAGTGTAATCCTTGGAAATGCCAAGTCATAGCATTTTGGGGAAGTGAAGAGGCAGCTATCATTATCACAGGTGTTGGCACCCTATGATCCCAAGCGAGATCTGGTGCTGACATGCAATACCACCTTGTACAGTATTAGGGTATTGTTGGCTCACAGATGGCCCAATAGTGGGGAATGCCTAATAGTATATACTTCCCCAACTTTGGCTGCTGCAGGGCAACAATACACGTAGATAGAGAAGAAAGGCTTGGTGGTGATCTTTGGTATGAGAAAGTTCCACCAATACCTTTACAGATGTAAATTTGTAATAGTAACAGAGCACAAAGCACTAATAGGGCTACTCAAAGGGGACAAGGCAATGCTTCCTATAGCTTCAGGTTGAATTCAGAGGTGGGTTCTCATTTTAAGTATGTCAATTACAAGTTGGGAAGCAAAGTAGCAAATGTGGATGCCTTGAGCCATGTCCCACTGGCAGACTGACCGCTGATAGTGCCGCCGCTGAAAGAGTCTGAAGTTATATCTGGTGGCCAACATTAGATGCAGACATAGCCAGATTGGAGGTGCAGAGCCCAGCAAGGACAAACATTACTGCCTGCAGCTCTCCAACATTTTTGGAAATGGCTGGCAAAACCCTGGACTTGGTTATATATCGACTATGCCAGCCTTTTCATGAGCTCAACATTCTTAGTCATTGTGGACACTCAGTCAAAGTGGTTGGGCATTCATAGAGTTCATTTGTCAAACATGGGGATGACGATAGAAAATCTGCACACATCTTTTGCAATACACGGGTTCCTGGAGGTGGTGTCACAGACAATGGGCCATTATTTATCAATAGGGAATTTGGGTAATTCCTAAATGGCATTTGGCATATAAGGATAGCTCCACACCATCCATCGTCCAATGGTCTGCAAGAAAGAGCAGTCTAAACTTTGAAGACAGACATAAAGAAACAGTCTACAGCTTCACTCAATGCCAAACTGTCATCATTCTTATTTGCCTATCGGACGACCCCTCATGTAGCTACAAGAATAGTTCCAGCAGAGTTGCTAACGGGGAGAAGACTGCACACCAGGTTAAATCTGATCTTCTTGGACCTGGCGTGGGGTGAGGGGGGTTGGTGGGGGGAAGGGTGAAATGGCATCAGGAATGCTAATGCTGGACAGAAGACTCCCCTAAGCGAGACCGACAGTTTACTTCAAGGGAAGAAATTTGGTGTTGAAAACATAGGAGTGTCCCACAGAGATAAGAGGTATGGTCAACATGAGGTCAGGTCCCATGACGTACAAGGTTCAGGTAGCAGAGGTGGTCCTGAACAAGTACATGACCACATGAAAGCTGCAAGCTTGCAAACGGGGCAAGATCAAAATATACTCGGCACCTCAGAACAACCAGAAAGGCTTTTGGAAGCTCTGGGTTCTCCCCCTCCATCTGGTGTCAAAGAAACATCGAAATGCACACAGCAGATGTCGCAGCCGCAATGCCTTTACCACCTGAAGAAGATGAGAAACCCATGGAATCAGCCAATTTATCTGGAAAAAGTAGGAATTTGATGATAATACTCTGGGAAAAGTTTCCAGTACAGCAATACAATGTAGCAGCATTGCTACACCACAGACTTAAAAGCCTATAAAGCAAGGAAAATAATTAAATTAGGAAGGTATGGCAGCAGAAATAATATTGCCAGGAAATTTTAATTTTAGAGGTGGGTCAAATAGTACAGAGACATTTGGAGACAACAATTCTTAAGATACAGAATTGCTCCCAACCTCCACGCTAAATCAGAAGCTGAACAGGTAAGTAATTGTTTGCATTTCACTGGGGCTATAGCTGATGATGTTACAGCTCACATTAAAAGGCAATAAACAAAGGTGTTATTTAACCTCAAAACAAATAAAATTCTTGAAAGAGCAAGTTTTAATTAAAGACTTCAGCACCCAGAGGAATTCATGAATAATTTCATTAATGATCTGTACAAATTAATAAAAAGATGTGACTATGGAGCTTTAAAGTCAGAATTTGCAAGCGACAGAACTATTGTTGAAATTGCTGCTGAAATTTGATCAGACATGTTAAGTCAAATGAAGAATTGATTTCTGGGAAAACCAGGTGTGTGAAGTAGAAGCTTGGAAGCAGCAATCTTAAGAAGAAAGGATCAGTTTTATCACAGGAAAACACTGGATCCGATCAATTCTTAATTCATTACAAAACTCCAAAAGCTATAGAAGAGAAAGAGACATGAATACCGCAGTCAGTGTTAGTGCTGTGGAACAAGGAGACTTATGGATACAGTTATAATAGTTTATTATGAAAAACATAATGCTTTGTCAGGAAGACAGTTGTTCATCTTCAGAAAACGTGCCAAAATAGGACACAGTCACAAAGGAGCAAAAAGACAAGTATCTATTTACACTTAAAACAATCTACAACCCAAGAAAATCCCAAAATATTCCAAGAGGAAATAGATGATCTAGACCTAGTTTTTGGCAAGCTGGCATTTATGACAACTGAAACTCCTTAATTTAAGCCTTAAAAGGGGTGAAAGGGTACCACAGTTGAAAAAAGAACTTTATAGCCGACAGCAGTGTAACTACATGATCCAGAAGTTATAGTATTTAAAATTAAATATATGCTACAAACAGCTCTGAAATGTGACAGATACTAGACAGCATATACATAATAATAATCAAGAACTCTCACTCTTGATCCTGAATGCGTGTTTTGACCTGAATCATCTTCAAATGGAAAAAGGGGTCAAATTCGTTAAAGTCAAGAAACCACTGTTTAAGGTACAGCCAATTTTGGAACAAATGGTCAATTTTGGAAGGACTAACAAAACAAGAGAGTACTGGTTGAATATAGAACCCTAGAAAGTACAGAGGAGCAAAGAGAACTTGGTTTGCATGTCTGTAGATCTTGAAGGCAGCAAGTCTGGCACATAAGATGGTTATGAAAGAATTTGGGATATTTGCTTTTATTAGTTAAAGTTTTGAATACAAAAAAAGAAAGGTAGCATTCAATGAAGTTTCATATAATGTTAATTTAGCTACAGCTATAGTTTTGGTTCTGTTTGAGATTAGATGAAATTACACTAGATAGAGTGTAGAAGAGATTTAAGAGGATATTGCCTGGGCTGAAGTGAAGTAGCAATGATGAAAGAGTGGAAAGGCTGGACTGTTTTCCTTAGCGTAGAGAAGGTTGATGGGTGATTTGATTAATGTGTACAAAGTTCTTAGAGGGCAGATACAGGGTAGATAGGGAGAATCCTGGAGTTTCACTTCATTCACTGGAGTTTCAAAGATTGAGGGGGAATCTCATAGAAACCTATAAAATTCTAACAGAAGTAGACAGGGCAAACATAAAAAGGATTTCCCAATGATCAGGGAGGCCAGACCCAGGGATCACAATTTAAGGATATGAAGTAGTCCGGTTAGGACTGAGATAAGGAGACATTTCATCACCCAAAGCTTCCACCTGGTGTTCCTTCCATATATGTGTTGCCTTGGGGCCCTTCTAGATATTAGTGGCCATGGGTTTGGAAGATGATGTCTAAGGATCTTTAGTGAATTTTTCCAGTGCATCTTGTATATAGTACATGCTGCCGCTACTGAGCATCAGTGATGGAGGGAGTGGATGCTGTGGATATGGTGCCAATCAAGTGGGCAGCTTTGTCCTGAATAGTGTCAAGTTTCTTGAGTGTTGTTGGAGCTGCACTCATCGAGGCAAGTGGGGAGTATTCCATCACAATCCTGACTTGTGCCTTGTAGGTGGTGGACAGGGGTGTCAGGAGATGAGTTACCTGCTGCAGGATTCTGAGAATCTGACTTGCTGTTCTCATCACTATATTTATATGACAAGTCCAGTTGAGTTTTGGGTCAATGGTAACCCATAGGACATTGATCTTATCGATTCAGTGATGATAATTTAGTGATGCCATACCTTACCAAGAATCAGTAGTTAGATTGTCTCCTATTTGTGATCATAGAACATAGAACATAGAACATTACAGTGCAGTATAGGCCCTTCAGCGCTCGATGTTGTGCTGATCTGTGAAACCAATCTAAAGTCCATCTAACCTACACTATTCTATTATAGTCCATATATTTATCTAATGACCATTTAAATGCCCTAAAAGTTGGCGAGTCGAGAGTGGTGCTGGAAAAGCACAGCAGGTTAGGCAGCACCCGCGGAGCAGGAGAATCGACATTTTGGGCAAAAGCCTTCGAGTCTACTACTATTGCAGGCAGGGCGTTCCATGCCCTGAGTAAAGAAACCACCTCTGACATCTGTCCTATATCTTTTGCCCCTCAATTTAAAGCTATGCCCCCTTGTACTAGCCATCACCATCCAAGGAAAAAGGCTCTCACTGTCTACTCTATCTAATGCTCTGATCATCTTGCATGTGTCTGTTAGCTCACGTCTCAACCTTCTTCTCTCAAACAAAAACAGCCTCAAGTCCCTCAGCCTTTCCTCATAAGACCTTCCCTCCATACCAGGCAACATCCTGGTAAATCTCCTCTGCACCCTTTCCAATGCTTCCATGTCCTTCCTATAATGCGGCGACCATAACTATACATAATACTTCAAGTACGGCTGCACCAGAGTTTTGTACAGCTGCAACATGGCTCCGAAACGCAATCCCTCTACCAATAAAAGCTAATACACCGTATGCCTTGTTAACAACCCTATCAACCTGGGTGGCAACTTTCAGGGATCTATGTACATGGTCACCAAGATCTCTCTGCTCATCCACACCACCAAGTATCTTATCGTTAGCCCAGTAATCTGTACTCCTGTTATTCCTTCCAAAGTAAATCATCTCACACGTTTCCACATTAAACTCCATTTGCTACTGCTCAGCCCAGCTCTGCTGCTTATCTATGTCCCTCTGTAACATCCTTCCATACTGTCCACAACTCCACCGATCTTACCATCATCTGCAAATTTACTACCCCATCCTTCTGTGGCCTCATCCAAGTCATTTGTAAAAATGAGAAACAACAGTGGTCCCAAAACAGATCCTTGCTGTACACAACTAGTAACTGAACTCAGGATGAATATTTCCCATCAACCATCACTTTCTGTCTTCTTTCAGCTAGCCAATTTCTGATTCAAACCACTAAATCATCCTTAATCCCATGCCTCCATATTTTCTACAATAGCCTACTGTGGGGAACTTTATCAAATGTTTTACTGAATTCCATATACACATCAACTGCTTTACCTTCATCCGCCTTCTTGGTCACCTTTTCAAAGAACTCAATAAGTTGTGAGGCATAATATACCCTTCACAAAACCGTGTTGACTGTCCCTAATCAAATTTTTCCTTTCTTGATAATTATAAATCCTATCTCTTATAATCCTTTCCAACACTTTGCCCACAACCGAAGTAAGGCTCACTGGTCTATAATTACTAGGGTTGTCCCTACTCCCCTTCTTGAACAAAGGGACGACGTTTGTATCCTCCAGTCTTCTGGCATTATTCCTGTGGACAATAATAACACAAAGATCCAAGCCTAAGGTTCTGCAATTTCCTCCCTGGTTTCCAAGAGAACCCTAAGATAAATCCCATCTGGCCCAGGGGACTTATCTATTTTCACACTTTCCAGAATTGTTAACACCTCCTCCTTATGAACCTCAATCCCGTCTGGTCTAATAGCTGGTATCTCAGTATTCTCCTCGACAACATTGTCATTTTCCAGTTTGAATACTGACAAAAAATATTAATTTAGCGCTTCCCATCTCCTCGGACTCCACGCACAACTTCCCACTACTGTCCTTAACTGACCCTAATCTTACTCTAATCATTTTTTTATCCCTGAAATATTTATAGAAAGATTTAGGGTCTTCTTTGATCCTATCTCATGTCCCCTCCTGGCTCTTCTTACCTCTCTCTTTAGGTCCTTCCTGGCTAACTTGTAACTCTCAAGCACCCTAACTGAGCCTTCACATCTCATCTTTACATAAGGTTCCTTCTTCCTCTTGACAAGAGATTCAACTTCTTTAGTAAACCTCGGCTCCCTCGCTCAACCACTTCCTCCCTGCCTGACAGGTATATACTTATTAAGGACATGCTGTAGTTGTTCCTTGAACAAGCTTCACATTTCAGTTGTGCCCATCCCCTGCAGTTTCCTTCCCCATCCTATGCATGCTAAATGAATCTTGCCTAATTGCATCATAATTGCCTTTCCTCCAGCTATAATCTTGCCCTGCGGTATATACCTATCCTTTTCCGTCGCTAAAGTAAAATAACAGAATTATGATCACGATCATCAAAGTGCTCACCAACCTTCAAATCTAACACCCAACCTGGTTCATTACCCAGTACCAAATCGAATGTGGCCTTGCTTTTTGGTGGTCTATCTACTTACAGTGTCAGGAAACCCTCCTGCACACATTGGACAAAAACTGATCCATCTAAAGTGCTCGAACTACAGCATTTCAGTCAATATTTGGAAAATTAAAATCCTCCATGTTACTCTGTTACTGTTACTCTCACTCCTATCCAGAGTTCACCTTTGCAATCCTTTCCTCTACATCTTTGGAACTTTTCAGAGGCCTGTAGAAAACTCCCAACGTGGCGACCTCTCTTTTCCTGTTTCTAATCTCAGCCCATACTACCTCAGTAGAAGGGTCCTCATCAAACGTCCTATCTGCCACTGTAATACTGTCCTTGACTAACAATGCCATACCTCCCCCTCTTTTACCACTTTCCCTGTTCTTATTGAAACATCTAAACCCAGAACGTGCAACAACCATTCCTGTTCCTGCTCTAGCCATGTCTCTGAAATGGCCACAATTTAAAAGGTCCAGGTACCAACCCATGCTGCAAGTTGACCCACCTTATTCCGGATGCTCTTGGCATTGAAGTAGACTCACTTCAAACCAGCTTCCTGCATGCTAGTACATTCTTATGACCTTGAAACCTTATTTATGATCTCACTAATCTCAACCTCCTGTACACTGGAGTTACAGTTCCGGTTCCCATCCCCCAGTGAATTAGTTTAAACCCTCCCGAAGAGCATTAGCAAACTCCCCCCAAGATATTGGTACCCCTCTGGTTCAGGTGTAGACAATCCTGTTTGCAGAGGTCCCACCTACCCTAGAATAAGCCCCGGTTATCCAGATATCCAAATCCCTCCCTCTTGCATCACCCCCGTAGCCATGTGTTCAACTTCTCTCTCTCTCTCTGTTCCTTAACTTGCTAGCACTTGGCACAGATAACAACTCTGTTCTAGCCCTAAGCTTCCACCTTAACTCCCAAAATTCCTGCCTTAAATCCCCATCTCTTTTCCTACCTATGTCCTGGTGCCCATGACTTGGGGCTGCTCCCCCTTAAGGATACCCAAAACACGATTTGAAACATCACGAACCCTGCCACCTGGGAGGCAACGCACCAACTGTGCATCTCTCTTTTTCTCATAGAACCTGGCCTGGTTTTTGTATAGCATACATGTTACTTGCCACTTTTAAGACCAAACGATATTGTCTGGGTGTTGCAGATGTTGGACATGATTATAGACAATAGACAATAGGTGCAGGAGTAGGCCATTCTGCCTTTCGAGCCTGTACCACCATTCAATATGATCATGGCTGATCATCCTTACTCAATATCCTGTTCCTGCCTTATCTCCATAACCCTTGATTCCACAATCCTTGAGAGCTCTATCCAACTCTTTCTTAAATGAATCCAGAGACTAGGCCTTCACTGCCCTCTGGGGCAGAGCATTCCACACAGCCACCGCTCTCTGGGTAAAGAAGTTTCTCCTCATCTCTGTCCTATTTTTAAGCTGTGTCCTCTGGTTCGGCACTCACCCATCAGCGGAAACATGTTTCCTGCCTCCAGAGTGTCCAATCCTTTAATAATCTTATATGTCTCAATCAGATCCCCTCTCAGTCTTCTAAACTCAAGGATATACAAGCCCAGTTGCTCCAGTCTTTCAGTGTAAGGTAATCCCGCCATTCCAGGAATTGACCTCGTGAACCAACGCTGCACTCCCTCAATAGCCAGAATGTCTTTCCTCAAATTTGGAGACCGGAACTGCACACAATACTCCAGGTGTGGTCTCACCAGGGCCCTGTACAGCTGCAGAAGAACCTCTTTGCTTCTATACTCAATCCCTTTTGTTAGGTAGGCCAGCATGCTATTAGCCTTCTTAACTATCTGCTGTACCTGCATGCTTACCTTCATTGACTGGTGTACAAGAACACCCAGATCTCTCTGTACTGCCCCTTTACCTAAATTGATTCCATTTAGGTAGTAATCTGCCTTTCTGTTCTTGCCACCAAAGTGGATAACCATACATTTATCCACATTAAACTGCATCTGCCATGCATCTGACCACTCACCTAACTTGTCCAGGTCACCCTGTAATCTCCTAACATCCTCATCACATTTCACCCTGCCACCCAGCTTAGTATCATCAGCAAACTTGCTAATGTTATTGCAAATACCATCTTCTATATCATTAACAACTGTGGGATTATGAATGTTGCTGAACATTGTGCAATCATCAATGAACATCAGACCTTATGATGGAGGGAAGGTCATTAACCAAGCAGCTGA
Source organism: Chiloscyllium plagiosum (assembly GCF_037043375.1). Classification (NCBI taxonomy): domain Eukaryota; kingdom Metazoa; phylum Chordata; class Chondrichthyes; order Orectolobiformes; family Hemiscylliidae; genus Chiloscyllium; species Chiloscyllium plagiosum. The sequence goes on along the minus strand of NW_028270139.1, from coordinate 64,400,567 downwards.
AGATGGATGGCCCTAGGACACTACTCTGAGGAATTCCTGCAGAGATGTCCTGGTGCTGAGATCACTGACCTCCATAGTAACCATCTTCCTATCTGCCAGGTCTGACTTCAATCAGATTCTGATATCTTCATTCTAATTTCCCAACTTTCTCGCCATTACTCACACCAGGAAGAAGGAAATTGTATTCTGTATGTTAAAAACCTACTCAGCAGAACTGAGTGCAAAAAAGGTCGTGGAAAATTGAGTGTATTAGTGTCAAAATAACTCCCTCTTGAATGGACCTGTAAATAAAGGCCTAATTGATCTCCTTGAAGTGCATGAGACCTTAAGACACTCTTTTGAAGAACAGCAGTGGAGTCCTTGTCAAAATTTATCCCCAAACTGATTTTACTAAAATAGATTATGTGTAATTAGCTCATTGATGCTCAATGGTGCCTTGGTCTACTCAAGCTGGCTGCTTTCTTATAACAATAGTGACCACACTTCAAAAATTTGCATTGACTCTAAAGTGCTTTGAAACATGCTGCAGTCATGATAGGTGCTGCACAAATGCAAGATGATTTCCTTAAAGAAAAGCCTTCTTGTAAGAGTAACCTCCGACCAGGGACACTGGAAAACCAAACAAGCACCTGTTATCTTAAATCAGTATCTGTTTACTTTATGAATTTACGGTGTAGTTGCTTGGGAATATTGAATTTGAATATTACCAAGTAGAGACACATATTGTGAAAATCTTTCATCCACTAATCACCAAGACAAAGACAAGAATGCCAAATTTGAAATGATTGCATCAATTTATATTAAAGGAGAAAAGGATGTTGATACTGGATTGGTCAACAAATGGTCTCTAATTACAGAACCATATCTCACACAACATTTATATCCAAGGGTCTGTTCTCTGCAAACAAACAGAATACGTGCTTTTTGAATTAATTCTTCAGTTTTTTTTTACTTTGCAATGCCTCAACAAATTAAAGCTGACTTACCAATCAATCGGTATTCTTTCCTCGAATATTATAAATTATTGTGGTAATTTAAAATTTGGTATTGGTTACAATTATCATGAAAACATAATTATCTTTGTTCAAGTTTAATCATTTGGTTTTAATACCTGAGACTTCTGTGGACTAAAAAAGTTTTAATTGGTTTTAAAATTACTGACCTAAAATGGCTGCTGTGATCACCTTTTCTGCTCAGGCCCCCATACCCACAGAAGATATATTCCAAAACCTACCCTGGAAGCCCAAAACCATGGATAGGAGTAAACCCATTCATTTAAATGGGAAATTTACCTTCCCGGCAACCCCCAGTCCCTGGTTCTGGAATGTTCCTAGTAATATGTTTGGACTGTGATAAACCGCGGGTAACTGAAACCGTGGAAACTGATTCCACAGATACGGCGATCGCCCTGTATATTTGAAACCAACTGCATTGGTATGACCACTTTAATCATGAAACATTGAAACTCAGCGAAGCATAAAGATAATTGCATCTTTTGGTTTCCTCATATTAAATTTGCACATTAAGAGTATCCAGCTTGAAATTAAACAATGACACAGATATAATAATATGTAAAGGAATGGTATATCAACAATCGCCTCCACAAAGAGAGAAATGCAACATGGATTGATAAGAGAAAAAATTCTGAAAGTTCCCTTCTCTATTTCTACATTTCAGAAATTGGCCGATGAAAAGCAACTTGGAACAACAACCTTTCACTGCCAACTCCAGGAAATTTGCAGCTTTGTCAGTAAAAAGAAAACAAGATAGCAGCAAAAGAGTTGGACCCAGGTCTTTGCATTTTTGCAACCCAAGGGACTCTTAAGATCTGCACCTGCATTTGTTTTTATTATCACTTTCCCAATTAGAGTCATGGAGTCATAGAGATGTACAGCACAGAAACAGACTCTTTGGTCCAACTCGTCCAGGCTGACCAGATATCCCAACCCAATCTAGCCCCACCTGCCAGCACCTGGCCCATATCCCTCCAAACCCTTCCTATTCATATACCTATCCATGAATGTTGCAATTGTACCAGCCTCCACCACTTCCTTTGGCAGCTCCTTCCATACATGTACCACCCTCAGAGTGAAAACGTTGCCCCTTAGGCCTCCTTTATATATTTCCCCTCTCGCTCTAAACCTATGCCCTCTAATTCTGGACTCCCCCATCCCAGAGAAAAGACTTTGTCTATTTATCCTATCCATGATCCTCATGATTTTATAAGGTCACCCCTTATAAGATCACCCCTCAGCCTCCCAACACTCCAGGGAAAACAGACCCAGCCTGTTCAACCTCTCTCTATAGCTCAAATACTCCAACCCTGACAACATCCTTATAAATCTTTTCTGGAAGGAGACCAGAATTGCACACAACAATCCAACTGTGGCCTAACTGATGTCCTGTACAGCTGCAAAATGAACTCCCAACTCGTGTACTCAATACCCTGACAAATAAAGGAAAGCATACCAAACGTCTTCTTCAATATCCTGTGATTCCATTTTCAAGGAGCTATGAACCTGCACTCCAAAGTCTCTTTGTTCAGCAACACTCCCTAGGATCTTACCATTAAGTGAATAAGTCCTGCTAAGATTTGCTTTCCCAAAATGCAGCACCTCGCATTTATCTGAATTAAATTCCATCTGCCACTTCTCAGCCCATTGGCCCATCTGATCTGATCTTTTTGTAATCTGAGGTAACATTCTTCACTGTCCACTACACCTCCAATTTTGGTGTACAAAGGTATCTTGATCAGATGGGCCAATGGGCTGAGAGGGGGCAGATGGAGTTTAATTCAGATAAATGCGAGGCGCTGCATTTTAGGAAAGCAAATCTTAGCAGGACTTATACACTTAATAGTAAGGTCCTATGGAATGTTGCTGAGCAAAGAGACCTTGGAGTGCAGGATATAGCTCCTTGAAAATGGAGTCACAGGTAGATAGGATAGTGAAGAAGGCGTTTGGTATGCTTTCCTTTATCGGTCAGAGTATTGAGTATAGGAGTTGGGAGGTCATGTTGTGGCTGTACAGGACATTGGTTAGGCCACTGTTGGAATATTGCATGCAATTCTGGTCTCCTTCCTATTGGAAGGATGTTGTGAAATTTGAAAGGGTTCAGAAAAGATTTACAAGGATGTTGCCAGGTTTGGAGGATTTGAGCTATTGGGAGAGATTGAATAGGCTGGGGCTGTTGTCCCTGGAGTGTCGGAGGCTGAGGGGTGACCTTATAGAGGTTTATAAAATCGTGAAGGGCATGGATAGGATAAATAGACAAAGTCGTTTCCCTGGGGTGGGGAGTCCAGAACTAAAGGGCATAGGTTTAGAGTGAGAGGGGAAATATATAAAAGAGACCTAAGGTGCAACGTTTTCATGCAGAGGTTGGTACATGTATGGAATGAGCTGCCAGAGGAAGTGGTTGGGGCTGATACAATTGCAACATTTAAAAGGAATCTGGATGGGTATATGAATAGGAAGGGTTTGGAAGGATATGGGCTGGGTGCTGCCAGGTGGGACTAGATTGGGTTAGGATATCTGGTTGGCATGGATGGGTTGGACCGAACGGTCTGTTTCCATGCTTTACACCTCTTTGACTCCATGACTCTAAGCATTTCAGTAAGAGGCCCAGCAATCACTTCCGTAGCTTCCCACCTAGGGTTCTAGGGTACACCTGATCAGGTCTTGGGAATTTATCCACTTTTATGCGTTTCAAGACATCCAGCACTTCCTCCTCAGTAATATGGACATTTTTCAAGATGTCACCATCTTTCTCTACATTCTATATCTTCCATGTCCTTTTCCACGGTAAATACTGATGCAAAATACTCGTTTAGCATCCCCCCATCTCCTGCGGCCCCACACGAAATCTGCCTAGCTGACCTTTGAGGGGCCCTATTCTCTCCCTAGTTACCCTTTTGTCCTTAATATATTTGTAAAAACCCTTTGGATTTTCCTTAACCAAATATTCTACAACACTTCTCCTTAGTCCCTTTATAAAAGATTATTTCTGGTTGTTGTATATATGACTGAGGTCACTATGAAGGCTTTGCCTTCTCAAACTTCACCTTCATGTGTAATGGTGACCCTCAAGTTAAATCCAACAATCCCCGTAATGAGACAACAGTCTGTGATCCTTCGGTTTTTGGCGACATCCACTTGTCATACATGTCTGATGTCACATTTTCTTATTCCTTATTTTTACTGAGCTTAAAAGGTAATAAAACCTCTCCTCTCCTTCACTTCAGAGGATATTGAAATTAGTTGTCCTTAATTTTTGATTTGTCAACTAAGTTTGATTGAAATGTGATATCTAAGTGCTAAATGAGAAATAGAAGAGTGTTGTGTCTTTACTACACTGATAGAGGGTTCAGTTGTAAATGCCTTCACAAGTGGGTCTGCTGAAAGTTCATCAACCAGAAATGTTAACCCTTTCCTGAGGCAGATCGGTTGGATATTTTCAACTCATTCTTTATTTTTCAGATTTTCAGCATCTGCAACATTTTGTTTTTATCTCTACATAGTCTACAACAGAGGAGGAGGAAGTAGAGACGTATGGACAACATCTGCTAACATTCACAGTTCAGCGATCAATGACAGAACTGCTGAGCTACAGCTCAAACCTATACATGGTGATTACAATCACCTCATTTTTAATTGTCACTTCTTACACCTTGCTTCTTTATCCTGGGAAAACTATTATTGCTTAATGTGCATTTTTGTGTTTTTATGAAGGCTTTATGAATCTTCTTCAATTATTCTGTTTAAATTTGACTAGGATATAATTTATCACACCCTTCTTTAGATAGTTACAAGTACCTCTGCACCTGAAAATCTGAGTGTCATTTTATAAAGGTAAATTCAGGTAGGGTAGCCATAGTTCCAGTGGACTATTGATCTAATGTCTCATTAGAGAGAGATGACTGCTGGTGGTTTAACCTGAGAGTCACCACACATCAGACAAGGGGAAAAGCTAAGGAAAGAGAGTCCTTCACTGTAAACTCAGACAGTAAGAAACTGAACCTGTGCTACTGAAATCATTCTGCATCGCAAACCGCCATCCAGGCAACTGCACCACTTGCCCTGCCTGTCATTTTATACCGTTTCTGAATCAATATGGAGAAAAGTGATACCACAATAGCCACAGTAGGTATGTAGCCTGACACACATGCTGCTGGTTTGCCTCATGTTTTTATTTTAGGGATTGCTTTTATCCCCCTTTGTTTCCCTTCAATTGTCCATGTAGTGTGTTCCATGTTGAGCAGCTCCCAACAGTGGAATCAATTTTCATTGGTGTCGTCCATATTCATAGTTCTGGAATATCAATTGGTCTCTGGAGCTTGTTCCTTAATATTTGATTATATTGTGATTTGTAGTAAAATACATTGATGTGAGTAGAATGCAGAATTCTGACTTACTGTAATTAATGCCTGATTAATCAACATGAGACCTTTTGTTTATACAGTTTTAGTGACAGATGTACAATACATATACATTTGAATATAGAGTAAGACTGTACAGTACAAATTTGTGTTCACAGTTTGACATGACAAAATGTCATTACTAAACTCCCATGGGACAATCTAGAAATGACAAAATAGTTATAAAAAAACTTTATAATTTCACATCTTAATTATATAGACTGCAGACGATATTGTATGACTTAAATAAAGTTAACAAGACTGAATACAAACCCCGAATTAGTCTTATTATCCCTTGAAATATAGTTCTATATTGTTCTACATTTTTAGCACAATTTATTGCTTAAATTTTCAACAATAAACTGAAATATTCAAATTGAGTCTTCAGAGATGCTGAGCAGGTGAAATAATCCTAGTCGAGTAAAGAGTAGAAAATTATAGATTGAGAGATAAAAGTGCTAAACAATGGATAGAATTATCTTCACAGTTGAGGGCAATAGGATATAATATTTTAGAGTAATGTCTTAGGAACATATAGCACAGTGGTAGTGTCCCTACATGAGCCAGGAGGCCTGGGTTCAAATCTAACCTGCTCTAGAGGTGTGTAATAACATACCTAACGAGATTGATTAGAAAATATCTACAGTAATTACTTTTCAAGACTCTAAATGTGTCTTTGGAAATCATAATATTTATAAAGAACTGATTGTTTTTTCATTTTGCAAGTGTCTCCTATGTCCATCAGTTATTGGAAGGTTTGGGGTAAGTGGAGGTGAACAGAAAACAGAGTAAGTTGGCCCATATGACTGTTATTACTACTGCAGTGCCAACTTAATGTGTCAGCCTGCTTCCAATTCATGGAAATCATCCAACTGAGGAAGTCAAATTCAAATGATAGGTAGGTCCAATCACCTTCTGATTTGAATTCATTATACACAAGTAATAGTTACATGCTGAACCAGCTCAAGGTAGCATTTCTGATTAATCCCAATATTTGTTTTCAATAATATCTGGAATAAGTTTAGTCTCAGGTGTGTTCCTAAAGGTTCGAATTGAAATGCAATCTTTTGACCATTATTCCTACATTTATTCTTTCTGCATGTGTTTTGTTAAAAAAATGGATAACTAGTAGTTTTTAATAAAAAGGAGCCCATAAAGTAGCAATGTTACATGATTCATAGTTACAGCATTTTGTTTTATGAATTCTTGCTGGTAAAAATGAATTTCATCTTCAGTTGAACATTACCAGATTCACAGATCAGTTAAAAAAATACTGAGGGACAAATCTTTTGTTACTGATTGGCTTTGAAATATTGCATATATTTCTTTATCATAGAGTTTTGTAAGTCTTGAAAGCCTCCATGATAACGTCAAGGTTGAAAAGAGTACATTTTAAGAAGTATTAGTATTTAATTTAGGATTTGCATGTAATACACAGTAATACACATATCATTCTAATATGCAAAATGGTTCCAATTTGGACAATTACATCACACATTATTTCTGTGGATCAGTTTAAAGTTAATAGCTATTGTATATCATCAGGAAACTAAAACAAACATATTTACAGTTTCTTTCATCTGCTCAGCATCTTGAGTTTTCTTAAAAGCCTCTTGATGTTAACATTGCCTAGTTATTATTCCCAAAACCAATATTCTAAACCAAAATGCGTTTTCCCCCACAAAAAAGTGTTAAAATTCACATTTTAAATATTTAAGCTGAGAAGAATTGATTCAAAATGTGTATGCCATCTAAATCCCATTTCCCACCTCAGTATATGACACAACACACAACAGGACATTTCAGTCTTTTCACACCCTTATTACAAATCTTAAAAAAATATTATTTTACCTTTAGAAGCAGAGACCTTATCTTTGTACAAAAAAAAATCATAGAAACTCACAACATTTATTATTTGTGCTGTGATTATTACCTGATTGCACTCATTTTGAAGTGCATTTTATTTTAAATTCTTCGAAAGTTGTCCTACTCTAAGGCAGGTTCCCCACACCTCTATCTTCTAGAAAATCACACCACTCTTATACAAATCTGAACAATCACTACAACTCATGAAGCAGGCCAGCTGCCTCAAAATGCTGTGTTCACATATCTCAGCAATTCCACAGCCCCTTGTTTATCCAAAATATTTCTCTAAAATGTATATGAATATGATGCCCTCAACATTTTTATCCTATTACACAGATTTTTGTACCGTTTGCTTATGATATACAGCATCACCTGCAGTGATGCACTTCCACTTCCTTGTAGGTATGCCTCACACCCAGATCGTGACTCTGAAATAAGTTGTGCATAGTACACTTACATCTTACTAAACATTCTCAATCTAGTTGAAACGATAAACTCCAGAGGTATTACTTTCTATGTGGTATTGAGCTGCTGTGGAAATATTACCTTAACTACTATTTATTTGTCACCATACTATGATGATCCAATACAAATTTATCTGTCTTCAGAAATCATTAAAACTAAAAAAAGTTTCTTTCATTTTTCTTCCTTAAAGGTTTGAGTTGCTGGGTTGCTGTTCTGTATGACTACACAACTCTGTCCCTCCTCCCCTCCATCTCTTAAATTCCTTTCCGAAGTAGCTATTCAAATGTGGACAGTGAATGGCAGTGGGCCACAGTCAAACTCAATTCCGATGTCACTTGACATCTACCCTTGCATATATGTCACAGTTTCAGTCAATTGGAATCCTAATTGAAATGGGAGTGATTCTGCTTTGATTGTTTTTCCAATTTATTTAAAGATATTGAGGCTAACTGGAGCATCTCTACTGCTACCTGTGGTGAGATGAATTAATTCCTTATGACTTGTGTTTGAATTTGCGCTTTCGCTGGTTTGTGTGGCTCAATTCCAAACTAATTAAAATTTTCACCAGCTGAGCCATTAGATGATCTGCAGAATTAAACATTGCACTCCAAATTATATCAAAGAATCTGAACGTGATCTATAATGTTTGGTACGCATTAAAGTGCATTATTAATCTAAATACATATTCAAATTGGCTGCAGTGATCACTAACCCATATTACAAAATGTGAACATGGAATGTAGACTGGTCTATTATTTACAATATAGATTTGGTCAAGGTGATTTATACATGTATATGGCATCAGTCTGTGATTTACGGAAATTTCAAAGCTTTGTAAACATGTTTATGTTCACAGAAGCCATGCTGGTGCTTAGGCTAACATTTTAATTTGCTGTTCACTTAAAATATTTTGTGTTGCTTTAAAAGTTCTACCGAGAACTATTGGAGAGTTGGTAAATGATATATTTGAAAAGTTACAGCCATGGCAATTGGACTTTGCTTTTCAACATGTGCACAAATTAATAAAATTGGAATCTAATGAACCACATTACAGAATGTTTTCCAATGGCTGGTAGTATAACTCTACACAGGGTAAGGTCTGTATCAGCCTTAGGTTACTATGCTTGTTCAACTGGGTATAAGTAAATATGTTAAAAACTTACCAACCGGATGCAATAAACCAGCAATAAAAATATTGACACTAAAGTTTAAAAGATGATTTTTTTAAGCAGCTTAATATAACTAGACCCAAATACCTTAAAGTAACTAAATTAAATGTTATAACCATTGCAATAAATGAAAACAATTGAGCTTTGACAAAGTACCTTATTTGGCGGATAACATTTTCTCACACAAATTCTTGAATTCTTCATTCTTATTGATCATTTTAGGGTTTCCTAAGCATGATTTGAGACAGAATCTTTTGTGTCATATTATATATTATGAAGCCAACATTATATCAATGAATTTACGTCTACATGCCAAAGGCATATGTCAAGTGCACTGGTATAATTATAGATTAGGAAGCTGTTGGTATAAGGGTATATGGATGAAAGGGTGGAGCAGAATTCTTTGAAGCTGATTCCTTTCTCACAGATAATTAATGAATTTTGTTATGGTTGGGTCATTTTGTGACTATTATCCGAAATAGAGTCAACAATAATGTGATTTATTGGCGAATGGAAAACATATAATCACGTTTAGAAGTTGTCAATTCAATTCACAACATTCCTGTTATCTAATTCTTCCTGTGAGGAGTCAAATTATCTGACAAAATATAATCAATTCTTTAATAAAATATTAATGTTTTCAATTTCTGATCATTTTGTGTGTTTGATAATGTTTGTCCAATAAAGAGACAGATTCTTTAAGAGGACTTTTGTAATTTGAATTAATTTAGCTGGAAAAACTCTTAATTTCCTTTTTAAGTTGGTCACAAGTCCAATCAAATTACAAAAGGTAACTTGACCACAAATGAAAGAAAATGGAATATAGTTCAGAGCAGTGATTATGTATCCAAGTCTCATTTTTATGAACTCTAGGGAACTTGACAGGTTGATTTCCAGGATGGGTTGAGCTCCACCAGTGAAAGTATGAAACTTGCACTTGGGAAAAAGAACATTGCTTGAATGAAAGAATTTCCAATAAATAAGTCAGTAATAAAACAAAGTTGCAATGGTGCAATGATATAAAGAGAAGTCATTGTTGGTGAACCTTTGTGCTTAACTTCATTAACTTCTTGAAGTTGATATTGAAACGTTGACATCACTGCAGAAGAGATGGATCTATAGACTATCAACACTGAAGAGCAGACAAATGATATTTGAGAAAAAGGACGTGAGTGCAATGCCGAAATGTGTCAAAAAGGTCGGTCAAATTTGGCAAGTTCCTCCAAATCCAGATTAGTGCCTTTCCTTCTTTCACAGTTGTTTGCACAGGAATTTCCTGGAGTCCTCCAACCTCACAACTAAAATGTAATTTGCTTTCCAAATTTGTCTGAATAATGAAAAAATATCAATCACGTTTTGTAAAAAAAACCAAACATTTTGAATGAGGTGTGGTTTTGACGAAGGAAATGGCATACAGCAGCATTCTACACTGGCAAGACTATAAAGGCTTATGAATCAACTGATACACCGACAATTTTAACAAGCAAATCGGATGACAGAAGTGTGTAATTTTATACCTAAAAAAATTACTCAGTCCATACATACAATGGGAAATGCTATGCATCAACATAAAGACATTCATATTGTTAAAACATAAGTCCTGCATATAACAAGAAAAAGAGTTTTGTTTGTACATCAGATACTGACTACATGAGAGAGTTCATTTGTTGAAGGATTCAGCCCAGCTGAAGTTTAGTTAAGTAAAGGGAAGAATTTAGTTGCATCCTGCCTGGCTTACACAGTGAAAGATGACAGGCTCAGACCAGCATGTGTCGCTTTCTGTGCAGGGCAAGGTGGTCTGAACGGGAAAAGCTGCGATCACAGTCAGGGCACTGGAAAGGCTTGATACCAGTATGCTTGCGATAGTGCCGGGTTAATTCATCTGAGCGGGCAAATTTCCACGTGCAACCATCCCAAGTACATTTGTAGGGCTTCTCACCTGCAGGAAAAAGGAAAATGCAAGTTCAATCATAACAAATATTTTGAAGTTATTGCAAAGGTTCTTATGTTTAACCATCGTACATCATGAAGGAAAATTTAGACCAAACATTCGAGTCTAGATATAATATTATGAAAATTGGGCTTCGATTAGTTTAGGAGAAAGTGAGGACTGCAGATGCTGGAGATCAGAGCTGAAAAATGTGTTGCTGGAGAAGCGCAGCAGGTCATGCAGTATCCAAGGAGCAGGAGAATCGACGTTTCGGGCATGAGCCCTTCTTCAGGAATGAGAAGGGTGTGCCAAGCAGATAAGATAAAAGGTAGGGAGGAGTGACTTGGGGGAGGGGCGTTGGGAATGCGATAGGTGGAAGGAGGTTAAGGTGAGGGTGATAGGCCGGAGATGGGGTGGGGGCGGAGAGGTCGGGAAAAAGATTGCAGGTCAAGAAGGCAGTGCTGAGTCCGAGAGTTGGGACTGAGATAAGGTGGGGGGAGGGGAAATGAGGAAGCTGGAGAAATCTGCATTCATCCTTTGTGATTGGAGGGTTCCTAGGCGGAAGATGAGGCGCTCTTCGTCCAGGCGTTGTGTTGCCATGGTCTGGCGATGGAGGAAGCCAAGGACCTGCATGTCCTTGGCGGAGTGGGAGGGGGAGTTAAGTGTTCCGCCATGGGGCGGTTGGGTTGGTTGATCCGGGTGTCCCAGAGGTGTTCTCTGAAACGTTCTGCAAGTAGGCGACCTGTCTCCCCAATGTAGAGGAGGCCACATCGAGTGCAGTGGATGCAGTAAATGACGTGTGTGGAGGTGCAGGTGAACTTGTGACAGATATGGAAGGATCCTTTGGGGCCTTGGAGGGAAGTGAGGAGGGAAGTGAGGGGGGAGGTGTGGGCGCAAGTTTTGCATTTCTTGAAAATGCAGGGGAAGGTGCAGGGAGTGGAGGTTGGGTTGGTGGGGGGTGTGGACCTGACGAGGGAGTCGCGGACGGAGTGGTCTTTCTGGAACACTGATAGGGGAGGGGAGGTGGTGGGGTGGTGGGGTCTGTTTGGAGGTGGCAGAAATGACGAAGGATGATACGATATATCTGGAGGTTGGTGGGGTGGATTAGTTTAGAATAGCTTTAGAATAACTTGGATTAGTTTAGAATAAAGGTCATTCATAATTATAACTAATTACTCATTTAATTTACTGTTGGGAAGGCAATCAGATTCAAAACTTTAAGAAATATTCCTTGAAACGTAGACTTATTTTCACATAAACATCAAAAAGTAAAATAATTGCTTACACAAACGGAATCAGTTTCAGTCTGCCCACAAGATCTGTTGGAATGATCTGGTGTCACCATTAAAAATTGCCTGCTAAGTGAGCAATTCATTCTCGGATTGAAATGTTTATTAAATGGAAATGTTTGTTTTTATAAGTACTTTAAGTACTTAAATGAAATATTTAATTCATAAGAGATTAGCTGACAAAAATTTAATTTATTGACTTTTAAAAAAAAATATGGGAGTTTTTTTTCCTAAATATTGAAGTTATCATCAGACACAACTGTAATGTACAACTCCATGTTGTATCCATGGTGGATACCAGGTCAGTTGTCATGGAGAGGGAATGGTAATGATGGTGGATGGGAGTTATAAATGTCCATGGGGATGAACTGGGCATAGGCTGCCATATAGGTGAACAAAGGATATAGAATCATAGAATCCCTACAGTGTGGAAACAGGCCATTCAGCCCAACAAGTCCAAACTGACTCTCTGAAGAGCATCCCACCCAGACTCTCGCCCTACTGTAGTCCTGTAACCCTGCATTTCCCATAGCCAATCCACACAGACATGGGGAGAATGTGCAAACTCCGCACAGACAGTTGCCCAAGGCTGGAATTGAACCCAGGTTCCTGGCACTATGAGGTGACAGCACTAACCACGGAGTCACCGTGCTACCCAAAGATTGGCATAGGGGATGCAAAGGGGTTATGAAGATGGGTACAGGAGCATAAGTTGGCACAGAGGGTGTGGGGGTATATGAGTGTGGTAAAGGGCATTAGATGAATGAGTTTGGATGTGTGGGCATGGGGAGTGGATGACTGATTATGGTTTCATGAATTTTTATTAATATCTTCTACACAGCTCTGGACCACAGAGTCTACAACCATAGCTGACAGCCTCTGCTCTCATTCTGGCTTTGACTGACCTGCCTCCCAGGGAAAATTCCTCATCTCTTCATGCTCCCCAGTGAAAATTAAAGTCTAAATCCATGGCCGAGTTCTCAGTGTTGCATGAGGCCATTTGGGTGAGCAAAATGAGCAGAAGAGGGAGTGAAGCTGTCGGAAAGGCAGGAAGGGAGGGAGTATCCACAGAGGGCAGTATTTGGTTGGGGCAAAGGAAAAAAACTCCTCATGGTAGTCTGAAAATTCAGGTCGGGGTGGGAGTAGTGCTTGTGTGGTCATTAATTGATCACTTAAGGGCTTGAACTGCAGCCCTCACTTGTCTCACTATAAACTCAGGTTAGGACAGGTCAGCAGAGGAATTTTATGGGTAGGGGAATGTAAAATTGGGATTTTTACTGATGATCTGTTGAAACTGGAATAGGTGAATGCTGCAAAAAAGAAATCACAACCACACAAACCTGATTAAAATTATCAGAGAACATAGCTAGTCCCAGAGGACCTTTGCACTGACAGGAACTTAATAGCTCCATTATAAAACATTTGGGCTCTTGGGGAATGACAATACTCTAGGATTCTCTTACCTGTGTGCGTCCGTCTGTGTGCCTTGAGGTGTGAGCTCTTTGTGTAAACTTTGTTGCATCCATCAAAGTCACACCTGTGTATGCGACGCTTCTTCTGTGTGTCTGGGGATTCAACTGGGTGCGGTCTTGATACAGCGTGCACGATTACTGAAGGTTTATGGCTCCTGACAGAACAAAAATAAGGATTCATAACCTTTCATCTGTTCAACCAACAATGGATATTCCTGTATTGATGATACTGTTCTATTTGTTCTGTACATTTATGAGCTGGATTTCAAATGAGAGAGTAGAATTTGTTGAGTAGAAATATGAAAAACATTTATGTTTTTGCAACAAAACCAAAAAATTTCTTGAGGAACTTAACAGGTATAGTAGCATCTGTCAAGAGAGAAACTGAATTAGTGAGTTTCGGATCCAATGACTCATATCTCCAGCATTTCTGTTTTTAATTCAGATTTCCAGCATTAGAAGCATTTTGAATTTCTATGTTTTGACATGCTGATTCAAAGCTGTTCAGAGATGTTTTGTGCAGACATATTTATTTGTAACGCCCCCGCCCCCCCAAAAAAAGAGATTGTTCCGACTGACCATCATTTAATACTCAGGAGTGTGGATTGGTTCAACTAAGTTTGGTTTTGGAGATTTATTCCCATTGGTGTGAACAGACCATTTCTTTGTAGAAGATCTCTGACCCAGCATCCCAAGATTCTGCTAATACATCTTTTACTCTTAAAACTCAATGAGAGGGTTGCTCTTATAACAATATTTCTGACAGTTTTGCATGTGGTGTCTTGGATATACTATCAGAATCCACAGACTGGGCAAATCTTAGCAGGACTTATACACTTAATGGTAAGGTCCTAGGGAGTGTTGCTGAACAAAGAGACCTTAGAGGGCAGGTTCATAGCTCCTTGAAAGTGGCATCGCAGGTAGACAGGATAGTGAAGGCGGCGTTTGGTATGCTTTCGTTTATTGATCAGAGTATTGAGTACAAAGAGTTGGGAGGTCATGTTGCAGCTGTACAGGACATTGGTTACGCCACTGTTGGAATATTGCATGCAATTCTGGTCTCCTTCCTATCGGACCGATGTTGTGAAACTTGAAAGGGTTCAGAAAAGATTTACAAGGATATTGCCAGGGTTGGAGGATTTGAGCTATAGGGAGAGGCTGAACAGGCTGGGGCTGTTTTCCCTGGAGCGTTGGAGGCTGAGGGGTGACCTTATAGAGGTTTACAAAATTATGAGGGGCATGGATAGGATAAATAGGCAAAGTCTTTTCCCTGGGGTCGGGGAGTCCAGAACTAGAGGGCATAGGTTTAGGGTGAAAGGGGAAAGATATAAAAGAGACCTAAGGGGCAACCTTTTCACACAGAGGGTGGTACGTGTATGGAATGAGCTGCCAGAGGAAGTGGTGGAGACTGGTACATTTGCAACATTTAAAGAGGCATTTGGATGGCTATATGAATAGGAAGGGTTTGGAGGGATATGGGCTGGGTGCTGGCAGGTGGGACTAGATTGGGTTGGGATATCTGGTCGGCATGGACGGGTTGGATCGAAGGGTCTATTTCCATGCTGTACATCTCTATGACTCTCTGATTCTACTGTTAAGTATTCCTTCCGAGCCAGGCTTTTATCAGTGAAAAATTATATTGTTGCATTATCCTTACTGACACTTGTCTGGCTGATAATTCTAAATGATAAAAACAGAAATTCTTTGTCACTAGCAAACCTCATCTTATTCTCATTTCTTTATAACTCTTTTACAGACACATTTACCAACATTGGAAACATAATTTGGAATTAATACATTGAAGAGATTCTTTCATGAGTGATTCCCAGAAGTCAATGACTTGATTCTACTTATTTAAAATAAAAATCAGATCTCTTGACTCATTTAACACTTTTGTAATGTATTGCAAAAATCACATTTAAACCAATTTGCTAAACAAATTGGAGAAATCAGCGTGATCATAAAAAGAAACAGCAAGCATTTATATAGCCACTTGCTCAAAGCTCTTTATAACCAATTCAATATTTTTGAAGTTTAATCAATGTAGAGAAACACACCAGACAAATAACAACACAATGAGGTCCCACAAACAATAATTATATAAATGAGCAAATAATTTGTTTCCCAAGTGAAATCAACAAGATCATCACAACCCATAATTGCCTCTACATTTATATCTCTCCTCCATAGAGCCATGCTGTCTCTCCAACCTTATCCTTGCACTCACATTATAGAGGCACCTTTTACTCCTCAATCTCTCATTGCAGCTACCTGTCATTCCTGATTAGTTCTGAATCCGGTATCTACACCCTGGCGAAACTGGTGCAAGAGTTCGGTCAAAAGAAGAATTACAATTTCCTAGCTTTTTCTGGGGCAGCAAATCAGTTCATGCAGTGGTGCTTTACATTTGTCTTGTTAACTTATAGATCTCCAAATAAAATCACAATAAATATCACCTGTATTTCTGCTACAAGAAAATTATCTGCATCTGCCAATCTAATAGTTTAAAGGGTTTCACGTCAAGCTTAGACTGACTTCTATCAACAGGATTCTACAAAAACCAAATACTTTATAAATTAGTGAATAATCGTCACGAGAGAGGTGACTTTGTACATGAATCACAAAAATCTCACATCTAAGTTCAGCATGTAATAGGGAAGGTAAGAAGGTTGGCCTTCTTTTCAAAGAGAAAGGTGTATAAAAATAGGGAAGACTTGTTAAAGCTATATAATGTATGAGTCAGACCCCACCTGGAATATAATGAACTGTTTTGGTTCTTTTATCTAAAAAGAGTGATATACAGGTACTGGAGGCATTTAGAGAAGGTTCACTAGGTTGTTTTGTGAAAGGAAGGATGCTCTTATGAAAAGAGGTTGAGCAGGTTGGGCCTGTATTTATTGGCATTTAGAAGAATGACAGGGACTATAGAAACATAAAAGGTTCTTAAGGTGATTGAAAGGGGAGATGTGAGGAAGTTGTTTTCTCTTGTCCATGAGTCTAGGACAAGAGGGCATAATCTCAGGGGACATCCATTTAAGACAGAGAACGAGGAGGGCATTTTTTCTGTCAGAAAGTAGTCAGTCTGTTGAATTCTTTACTGCAGAGGGCTGTCAAGGCTGGGTTGTTAAGTATATTCAACGCCGAGATAAACAGAATTTTAATCTGTAAAGGAATCAACAGTTATAGGAAGAAGGCAGGAAAGTAGAGGTAAGGATTAAGGTTTGATCTCATTCAATGTTAAAGCAGACTCAATGGGCTGAATGGCCTACTTCTGCATCTGCATCCTTTGGTCTGACAGAAATTCAAGTTACTCCTTGATACATTTGGTTGTGCATTTTTAATTGGTGTGCACTCTCCGTAAAGGTCAATTTCAATTCCTGGCATATTTTTGTGAACTCAATGAGTACTTTTTATGGATACCTGTCTGTAACTTGAATGAAACTGGAACAAAAATGAACGCATACAATCCAAAACAAATTAAATACTGAAGGTGGAGGTGCTGGAGGTCGTGTGCAAATGTGAAGTAGATAATGATTTTATGTTGCTGGATAAACTAATTATATCGGAGATGTTAATTGTGGATTGATGTTTTTTGTGATATATATGTTGAATTGACAACCAGATTATGATCATTGATGGGTACCGAATTTGGCCAACTTGTTTGTGATTCAAATCTTTTAATACCATTAATGTATGATGTAAGATCAACCTATGTTTATGAGAAATAAACTTGTATAATTTATGCAATAATACTGCCCCCAAAATAAATACATTGGTTAAAAAAAAATTACGGGTTTTGACTGACCTATTGTAACTAAAATTCTGGCTCATCTAAGACGTCAACTCCTTGAGATAAAATGATCCCGTTCTTGCAAACCATCCACATGAATAACCTCAAACCAGGCTTTCTCCTTTTTCAATAGTTGCTTCTCCAATAGTAAAATTAAAGGGGAAGGAGTGGAATTAAAGGCAACTTTTATTTTATAAATGGTGCCAACAGTTGCTATTTGCATGTGGAAAACCAGACTATTTGATAGGAGTTTGAAAAGAAAGCCGAAAGTGCTTTGTTAAGTCGACTATTTAATTAGAAGTATGTTTGTATCATGAATTACTGTAGTAAGAAAATAATATATTATCAATACCGTCAGATGAAACTCAAATATGTTTTAATCAATCTAAAAGTCAGGTTTATACCTAGAACTATTAACCTTTTACTAACTTATCCATATGGATATAAGGAAATGCAAGACTACATGATGTGAAACCTTCCTGTGATTCCTTATATTTATTCCTGGTTGTTAGATTTTCCAATCTCAATACAATGATAATAAGCTTTAAAGGAAGTGTGCGTCACCAAGTGTCAACTCTCAGTATCCCATACCTAGTAGCTCTCTGAGCTTCTCAAACCCCTATTGCTTATTCCACTGCCAGATTTTGGTTCCAATGCAAACTCCAGGAAGAAGCTCTAAATTTCAAACAAAACCCACTGCAATTGATCAAAGGATGAGGTGGGAGCAGAAATGATGACCCATGATAGACTAATAAATATAATGATGTAGAATTCTAACATTTACTGATTAAAATGAATTAAGATATTCCAAGTTACATTGTACAAGTGGATTTGTTTTCTAATTTATCCTTTTGACATTGTCTTTTATGTTTAAATGGTAAGAGTTCTAATGAATAAGGGATTTTCCCCTTTGTTTCCACAGAAACTGTCAATCTCAGCACCATGGGTGAGACGAACATGATATTAATAATACAAACCTAACCCTTTGCCAATTTTCTGCCTCAAGTGGCATAAAAGTGAATGTAGAACAAATCAGATTATATTATAGTAAGCCTGATGCATTTAAATGGTAATTTCAAAAGAGCTTCTCCCTCTGTATCACCTTATATGGTTCAGTCCCAAGTGTTTCTTAGCCAGTTGCAGTCTGTTAACTACTTACATTAAACTGGAGGATGATTCCATGATTTCATACATGTTGGATTTTCAAAGTTTGTGAGAAGATTTGTAGCTCGGGTGCTCGTTGTTGTGGTTCTGTTCGCTGAGCTGGGAATTTGTGTTGCAGACGTTTCGTCCCCTGTCTAGGTGACATCCTCAGTGCTTGGGAGCCTCCTGTGAAGCGCTTCTGTGATCTTTCCTCCGGCATTTGTAGTGGTTTGATATCCAATATACCGACGACTGCAACGGACAGCTGGAACTGACAACCGGAAGGGGCAGATTCAAACCACTACAAATGCCAGAGGAAAAAATCACAGAAGCACTTCATAGGAGGCTCCCAAGCACTGAGGATGTCACCTAGACAGGGGACAAAACGTCTGCAACACAAATTCTCAGCTCGGCGAACACAACCACAACATGTTGGATATTCTGACTCAAGCTAATTTCAGTTAGGAGCCTCCATTGTTATCAGTGAAGGGTTGCTTTCAGCCAGCTTCACTGGACAGGAAAGTGAAAAGTTCAAACACGACACCACCCAGTTCCCTGTTCCGCAGAATCCATTTTTACAACTATCGACAAATGAGGGAGTGCCAACATAGCTTCAGTGCCTTTCCGTGATGGTATAGGCAAGATTATAAAGGTCACCAAAAATTCAAAGGGTTTTATATCGTCATGATTTTACTGTAATAATTACAAAGCAATTTCAATTATTTTTAATGAAATAACACTGCAGTTCAATGTTTTACTTCATGAAAAATATAATTTCCAGAAAAGATCATTTTTGATATAATGTGAAAATATTCTTTATTCAAAGCATCAAAATGATAAGACTGGACAGCACACTAATTTCAAGTGTCACATCAAGCTTATGTGGATGAACACGACTATTATATTTAGCTATTACACTTCGAGGCAATTAGTATTTTAGATTGTATAAAATTCTCCTTCATTAATTTTGTCTGCAAAAGCATAGAACTCTGGATTTTTTTTACTGTTGAAGCCACTCCTTCAATGTGTTATTAACTGTTTCCTGTTGTTTTGATATTGCCTGTAGGGTGTGGTTGCTCTCAAACACTGATGTCAACACCTAAAAGCAGCTGGAGATCCCACCCACAGGATGTCTGCTACAAAGTTACCACCTAACAAACAAATTTCCAAAAGATATTTTTGTTAGCCTGGTATTTAACAGAAAAGGTGTTTAAGTAGACTTTAAGATAAAATGCCTGTATTTGCTAAAAAGAAATTGATACAAGTTTGCAGGAAGCAGAGATTTATATGCAAAATTATATTGCTAAAATTAGTTTGAATGGGAATTTTACCTTTCAGATACACATGAGAATAGAAATGATGATTGTACATTGTTATAGTACATTGTTATAACACTTTGATTATCAAAAATTGCTTAAGAAACTTGTTATCAATGTGTCTTTTTGTGGGACATTTTACAGCATATTTTACAAAACAAAAGAATTACTAAATTGTTTTTGTACATTGCAAATCTTCAATTACCCTAACTAGTTATTGCATTATAAATTAGTAACAATTTGAACAAAATGTAGTAATCACAAAGCTGACAGAAACACAGTACTTTGTCACACCAAAGACCACACAGATTGTATTACAATTCCTTCATCTTCTACTCTTCAAAAACAAGAATTTATATTTATATATGTCTCAAATTGCTTCATAGGAATGTTACTAAACAGACCTTGAATTTAAGCCACATATGGAAATATTACTGCAAAGGGCCAAAAAGCCTGTTTACAAAGTTTGTTTATAAGGAGTAGTTTAAAGTAGTAAAGAAGTGGAGAAATTTATGAAGGGATTTCCAGAGCTTATGACTGAGACAGCTGAAGGCACAGCTACCAATGGTGAGGTTTTAAAATTGGGAGTACTTGAGAGGTCAAAATCCTAGGAGTACAGGTACCTTGAAGGATTGTGGGTCTGAGGAGAATAAGGGCATGGAGAACAAGGATGAGAATTTTGAAAAAAATCTCTGCTTAATTGGGAACCAATGTAGATCAACAGGCATTAAGGAGGTGGATTTACGGGATTTGGTGAAAGTAAGGACAAAGACACAAACACAGATGACCTGAAGTTTCACGGTGGATAGAATATGGGATGACCACTGGAATGGCCAACTCTAGAGAGAAATATGAACTTGAATTCATTCAAACCTCTGCTGCCCATATGGAAGCTGATGCCAACCAGATCAACTACAAATCTGCTGCTTGCTGGCCCACATTGGGTCCTCATTAAGTAATGCCTTTATTTTAGAATTCTCATTGTTATTCAATTTTTCTATGGTTTGCCTTTTAACATGGTATAACCTCTTTGAACGTACAGCCTCTGAAATCCTGCAACATATACCTCGATTGCATTCCCAAATTTAATTATCCCACCATTGGCATCCATCCCTTTTTGTTGCCGAGATGTTGCCTCTGGAATTCACCCAAGAATCTCCACCTCTCTTCTCCTTTAAGATGCACTTTAAAGCCTCTCTCTTTTTGTCAAGTTTTTGGTCATTTATTTTTAAATGTGACTTGCTGTCAAATATTGTTTGATAATGCTTCTGGAAGAAGTGCCTTGAAATATTTTACTATGTTTAGGACATTACAGCAATGCATTACCATCATTGTTGTTGAAGGAGATAAAATTGCCCCAGTACAAGAATTTGTCAGTCTGATACTC
Source organism: Chiloscyllium plagiosum (assembly GCF_037043375.1). Classification (NCBI taxonomy): domain Eukaryota; kingdom Metazoa; phylum Chordata; class Chondrichthyes; order Orectolobiformes; family Hemiscylliidae; genus Chiloscyllium; species Chiloscyllium plagiosum. Next base: position 64,379,327 of record NW_028270139.1, on the reverse strand, counting down.
TAGATCTGTGACAGCCTGATACACTAGATCTCTGAGAGCTAGAAGCAAGGAAATTTCCAATATTCGCGTGTCACTTCCATTGATCTCTGTTCCTTGTGAGAGGGTGAAGGATAAAGCAGTTCTCAAGAGAGGACAGATTCCCTGACTCAGTACTCATTATCAGTTTCTTCATTGCAGTCTTGCCAAAATGAAGTTTGATTGTACCAAATGGGCCATGTATATTTTCAGCTACTGTCCATGGACATGTTTGAATTTGTGATAACTAAAAATAAATTTGTTTTAAATTTCTTCCAGAGAATTAGGCAACATTGACAAGGCGGTATTTGTTGCCCAACCTTGGTTTCTCTGAGAATATTTAAGTGAACTCACAGCTGGGGCAGGGGTCGCATGAAGACGAGATGTGGTAAGAATAGCAATTCCTTTCACTGAAGAACCTTACAGAGCCAATCAAACTCCCGCATAAATGTAGCAAATTTCATCATGACCCATAATTTACTGGTTTTATTAAACCCAAATTAATAACCTGCCATGGTGGGATCTGAACTAATGATGTCAAGAGTATGGTGCTGGAGAAGCACAGCAGGTCAGGCGACATCAGAGGAGCAGAAGAATTGATGTTTCGGGTATGAGCCATGAACTAATGTCTAATATCAAATTCACTAGGTTACTGCTAGCTTTATTCATTTTGGGGAAAAACAAATCTTCAACCGTAAAACAAGCATCATCTAACAAATTTCCAAAGTTATATGAATATGCTTAATTAGCAAATGAGCAAAGGGTAAACATGGGGCTGTGTTAATACAAGTAAAATACTTATTAAAGTTCACAAACCAACTCATTAAATTGTAATAGTACCAAAAAGAAACTCTGTGTACAGAAAGCATTAGAGATATGAATGTATTGTATACCTATTTTGCTAGTCTCTTGAAGCTTCACAAAGTAGCTACTCAATAAAGACCATGTGGCTCCAGGCTAAATCCTTGTCCTTGTTTTTGGGGATTTGTGGATATTTGTGGTCCTGCAATCATTAGCTAATGGATCTGACATTTTCCATTGTCGGAAATTATTACCAAACATAATGTAACATTTGCAAGTTCTGTGACTTCTTGCCAAACGAGCTTGATGCATGATGTCAAATAACCCTATCATAATTAGTCCTTTAACTGCCAATTATAACTCATAGAATCTGAAAGGAACGTTACCATTCGTGAATCTGGAGTTACCCGCAATATGTCATTATTTGAAATTGTGCAACATCTATTTCCAGTATCTTGGCAGTAAACATTCATTACCTCACATGCAGTCCATATGGAATATAATTGACATACTGTAAAGACCACATATTTTTATTCTACTTTATTTTTAGTTCTAGACTGAACTGGAACAAGGATAGAGGAATGAGGAAGGAATTGCTGTATTATAACTCTTGTGGTATGGTGTTTACACTGCTGCTTTGTTCAAGCAGTAGGAGAAGACATGTGTAACATTCCAGCTCAGGGTCAAGGAGTCTGTAAACAAAGTGAGTTTGGGCCAGCAACACACTGCTCAATGGTTTGTGAAGTTGTGATTACAGAATTACAAAGTCCATTAGTCTGACAACAGCTATCCAATTGTCTTCTGTATAGCAAACAGTGTGTGTGTGTGTGTGTGTGTCTCTATACAGGAAAATTTTAAAGACAGATATTTTCTAACATGAGTTACTGTAAACTGTCACTTTCAACTAATATGTCAGGGCCTTTATAATTTGTGAACCAATCCCTCTTTGCCAACTGAAAAGAAGTAAAACAACTGAAAGATTTGGGAAACTGAAGGAACTGTTCCATTGGATCATGAGGAATCACAGATTCATAGAACCCCTACAGTGTGGAAGCAGGCCATTTGGCCCATCAAGTACACACCAACCCTCCGAAGAGCATCCCATCAAGACCCATCCCCCCACCCTATCACCATAATCCTGCATTCCCCATGGCTAATTCACCTATTTTGCACATCCCTGGACCCTATGGGCAATTTAGCATCGCCAATCCACCTAACCTGCACATCTCTGGACTGTAGGAGGAAATTCACAGAGACACAGGTAAAATCTGCAAACTCCACAGTCATTCGAGGATGGAATCGAACCTAGTCCCTGGCACTAACCACTATGCCAATACCCGCATCTGACACTACTAGAGACAGACAATAAAAATTGGTATTGTGTGTGTGCAGGGAGTTTTAGAAGGGGTTAGAGTTATATGTCAACTGTTCATAGTTGTTTAGCTGTAGTTAGAATCTACTTATTTGTAACAGATATTAATTTGTATTAAGTACAGAGACCTGTTGCAAGTTTCCTGAGAACTTGTGTCCAGTTAGTGATTTGTATTTCTTGCGATGGCTCCGGGACTTGATTTCCAGCACACTACTGCAGTGACATGTAACAATACTATAAAGGTACCATAGTGACCGACTAAAAGTAAGATTCAGCACAATTTAGAGAAGCCGTCCATTCTCCACAAGCATTCTGAAAGTCCATTGGAACAAAAGACCAAAAATGTTTGGATAATTTTCAACTGATGGACTTAATGCATTTGTAGGAATGCATTTGCAACACCTCTCTCAGAACAACCTTCAAAAATGAAACGGTAACAATAACAACAATTAGATTAGATTAGATTCATTTCTCTACAGCGTGGAAACAGGCCCTTCGGCCCAACAAGTTCACACCGCCCCTCCGAAGAGAAACCCACCCAAACCCATTCCCCTACCCTATATTTACCCCTGACTAATGCACCTAACACTGTGGGCAATTTAGCATGGCCAATTCACCTGACCTGCACATTGTGGATTGTGGGAGGAAACAGGAGCACCTGGAGGAAACACACGCAGACACAGGGAGAATGTGCAAACTCCACACAGACAGGCGGGAATCGAACCCAGGACTGTGGCGCTGTGAGGCAGCAGTGAAAACCACTGAGCCACCGTGCCGCCCAAGAATCATAACACCTTTGACTTGAAATTGCAACGATGCATAAAGGAAATAAGGGATATTGGGTAAATATCCATAGATTTTTGAAGATGGTGGGACAGGTTGACAAAGGTGGTTCAGAAAGCATATGAAATCCTTTCCTTTATCAGCCAAAATCTGAGGAGCAGAGAAGTAATGTGGAAACTGTTTACATCATTAGTCAGGCCACAACTTGAATGTAATTCTGATCATCTCAGTATAGGAGATTTTATTTTTCATTCATTCATGGGATGTGGGTGTCAGTGACTAGGCCAACATTTATTGCCCATCTATAATTATTCACAAGGTGGTTAAGAATCTATGGTTTTAGAGTCAAATGTAGACTAGACCATGTAAGCTTGGCAGATTTTCTGCCCCAAGGGATTTTTGTGAACCAGATAGGTTTTTTTATGACAATTGACATGGTTACATGGTTGTGGTAAAAACAATGACTGCAGATGCTGGAAACCAGATTCTGGATCAGTGGTGCTGGAAGAGCACAGCAATTCAGGCAGCATCCGACGAGCAGCAAAATCGACGTTTCGGGCAAAAGCCCTTTATCAGGACATGGTTACCAATTGCTTTTGAATTCCAGATTTTTATTTGTAAAAATGTTGCAAATAAAAATGCAGGTATGAGAAAGATTGGAATTGTTCTTCTTGGAACATAGAAGACTGAAAGGAGATTTAATTGTGATGTACAAAACTGAGCGAGGCTGGACAAAATGGATGGGAAAGGCCTATTTATCTTAGAAGAGGGATAAATGACGATAAAGTACACAGATTTAAAATTATAGGTAAAAAGATTAGAGACATGAGATGAGAAAATATTATTTATTTTCATCCAGAGGGCAGAATGGGTCTGAAACCCTGTCTGAAACGGTACTAGGGCAGTAACCTTCAATTTATTTGAAAGGTGTCTGAGTGTGCACCCCACATGTAGTTATGTGCAGGGTTACACAAATTGCCAGAAGGTGAGATTAGGCTGGGTAATTTGCTTTTTGCTTGGCACAGACATGCTGAGCCAAGTAGACTTGTTCTGTGCTGAAACTGTGATTCTAATGAAATATTAGTGTTACAAATTGGATACATGACCCTCTAAAATTTCACTTCCTGCTATTTTAGCAATGGTGTTCATTCATTTTTAACTAGCTTACAGTTGTTGTTTGTTTTGTATCTTTAAGCTTTTGCTTATAGGACAAGTTATTGTAACACTGCAGATATATTACAGAACTAATATTCCTAAATACTGGACTCAAAGCAGCGCATGAGTCAATGACCTCACCACAGTTGTTTGTCAACCTGAATTTAGTTCAAACAAACTCGGAAATGAAAGTCTTGTGCCAGGAAAAGGAAGGCTCCACGATCCCTATCAGGTTGTTATAAAAATCCAAGTGGTTCATTAGTGTAAGAATACCTGCAGTCCTCTCCCAGACTCAACGATATGTAACTCAGGTCCAACAGAAAAATGGTTAACTGTCTTCATCCAAGAATTAGTGAAAAAGCATCATCTCTCAAATACCAAAGAGAGGACTTCTAATCAATATGTATTTATATTCTGTTGTTTAATAGCATAACATGACGATACAATTTTTTTCAGAAGTAACTATCATTCATTGTATCCCATCTCCTCCCCATAAAATATAATATCCCTAACTCTCCAAATTATCACTGACTATAGAATTGGAAATATCAGTGCAGATTTAACACATTCATGCAATTGGTGCATGCACGGGGATATAGGTGGAAAATTTTGTAAGATGTAGTGACTTCCAAATCCAAAGTCCCAACATGATTCCTGGCACTCAGAACTAAAAAGCTTGAATTTTAAAATCTATTCTATATTTTGAATGCAATAAATTACATTTATATAGTTTCTTTATTGCCATAACACAATCCATGGCCCATCACAGAAATGTCAAGACAAAATATTACATGAAATCATCAAAAGAGATAGGAGTCAATGTCCAAAAGCATGACTGAAAAAAAAAAAGGTTTTACTAAGTATCTTAAAGGAAGAAAGTGAGGTTTAGAAATGGAGAGCTGAAATTTCAGGGCTGCCAAAGATTGGCAATGGATAACTAATAATTCCATCTGCTAACTTGACTCCAGTACAATATTCAGTCACAGCAAATAAAAGTACAATAAATCAAAATTCTAGGACTGTCTTTACAGCAATCCTTGATCCAGTACACCACAGCATTACTGTTACTACACTAAGGACTTCCAATAAATCTGCTGAGCCACATGGCTAAGTTTCATTGGCCTTCCCAAGAAATAGTAAACTTCCAACAACCGGCAAGCCTACATTCCTTTGAGGCATACGTCACTCGTATAAATGCAATGAAAGGCAAGTCAGGTGGCTCAGTGAACCAGTACTTTACAGAAGTATGTGGTGTAGCAGGAATGATAGAATCCAGAGAGAAGGGCAATTGGAAAGAGATCTTCCTTCCTTTCCTAAGATCACCCACACAGGTCATTTATATTCCTATCTTGTACATTTATATTAATGGGTAAAATACAAAAGCTGTACAAAGTACTTACTCATGCGACCTAATTGACTGCATAGGACTGAGGGCTGAAGAAGATACCTCATTGATGCAGCTATCTGAATCAAATTCTTGCTCACATTTTATCACTTTCATCATCAAGGGATCTTGTTCACCAGAATGAAGCAGTTGACCTAGCCAATAGAAAACAAAAAGGAAATATCTGTTAAAAACAAGATTTTTAAAGTCATGTGGTAACATATTACACATGAATCCAGAGAGAATGGGAATTGGAAAGAGGGCAGTACGATAGCTCAGTGGTTAGTACTGGTGCCTCACAGCACCAGGGACCTGGGTTCGATTCCAGTCTTGGGCAACTGTCTGTTAGGAGTTTGCACATTCTCCCCATGACTGCATGCATTTCCTCCGGGTGCTCCAGTTTCCTCTCACAATCCAAAGACGTGTAGGTTAGGTGTCATGATTTGGAGATGCCGGTGTTGGACTGGGGTGTACAAAGTTAAAACTCACAACGCCAGTTTATAGTCCAACAGGTTTAATTGGAAGCACTAGCTTTCAGAGCGCTGCTCCTTCATCAGGTCATTAGATTAGGTGTATTGGCCATGCTAAATTGCCCATAGTGACCTGGGATGTACAGCCTAGGTGGATTAGCCATGGAAAATGCAAGGATCTAGGAATGGGTGCGGTGCGGGGCGGGGCAGGGCCTGGTCTGCTCTCCAGAGGGTCAGTGTGGACTCAATGGGCCAAATGGCCCACTTTCACACTAGGGATTCTATGGATTCTATGAAGAAAAGGTAAACTGTATCACCCCCATTCTCATTTTTGTTAGTTTCTGTAATTTGGTGACAGTAAAATTTATTTCCAAGGTGGTGTCATTCATATTTACCTCCATGTGGATGGTTACAAAGTTGCATGTGCTGTTGCCTGGAAATATGTCGAGCACCAGAAATAGCACATTGCATAAGAGGATCTGGGGAGGGAAACATATATTTAAAAAGTTGAAGTATTCAATAAAACAAATGGCGAATCACATTTGAATATTTATTTCCAGGACATTATACAGAATATTAGGCTGATTTCGCTGCTGTCCCATCCCAAAGCAGGTGAGATAGTGGTGAAAATAGTGGCAAAATGCAGTGTAGAGGTCTACCATCATTTCCTAGCACGCTCTATTTCACTGGGGACTGCTTAAGGACCTGTCTTTCAATCCCAATTCTCTCCCATCCATTCCTATTACTTCTGCATGTTGGGATTGTCTAGCAGATGGTAATGGAGGACTGGAGGTGCAGGCCATCATGTAGGCCTTGTGGGGAAAGACCCAGGTAAAGCCTCGTGTCTTGCAATCTTCTCCTTTTGCAGGATGTGTCTGTCTCTAAGATTTAAAAGTATGCAACTCCTTCCTTCAAGAAGGGACTTTAACTCACTGATGCTGTCAAAGTCTACCCATAGCAGCACTGCTCAAAATCTCCTTTTTAACCATGGTAGGCTCCATTGTGCTGCTGGAATCTCATTGGCCTATAAATTAGATACAGTAAATGGATGAAGGTTATGGGAGAAACAAAAGATGAATGCAGGAGGTCTACCTTACTCTAATTAGGTGAAAGTGAGGACTGCAGATGCTGGAGATCAGAGTCAAGATTAGAGTGGTGCTGGAAAAGCACAGCAGGTAAGGCAGCATCTGAGGAGCAGGAAAATCGACGTTTCAGGCAAAAGCCCTTCATCAGGAGGGCTGATGATGAAGGGCTTTTGCCCGAAACGTCGATTTTGCTGCTCCTCGGATGATGCTGACCTGCTGTGCTTTTCCAGCACCACTCTAATCTTGCCCCTACCTTACTCTAATGTCCATCCAACATCTTCCATCTGAAGGAAAATCCAAGCCAAACTGTAACTTCATTTAAGAAAGTTTTTGAAATTTTTGGGAAATGAAACAATATTAAATTAGTACTTTGAAAAAAGTTATCTATTCGATTGCCAGTTTGGCTCAGTGGTAGCACACTCAACTCTGAACCACTGGTTATGAAGCCCGAGGACTTAACCAATCAAGTGCAACACCTCAGTGCAGTACTTAGAGCATTCCATCTTGTCAGATGTGCCTTCTCCCAGATACAAAGCTAAACCAAGACCTCACTGGGTGAACAGAAATAGCTCATGCCAATATTTGAAGAAAAACAGATTTCCTGGAATATCCTAGCAATCATTCTTCCCTCAACCAAGATCATTAGACCACATTTACGGGGTTCTCTGTCTTAGTGCTACTGTGCAAAGTTCCTGCCATGTTCGCTGAATAACAGTGATCATATTGGTGGTAAAAAGTTCTTTGGGATATAGAACAAAGAACAGTATAACACAGTACAGGGCCTTCAGCTCTAGATGTTATGTTGACCTTTTAACCTAATATAAGAGCAACCTAACCTACATACCCTTCATTGTACTATCATCCATGTGCCTATCCAAGTGTCGCTTAAATGTCCCTAATGTATCTGACTCTACTACCACCGCTGGCAGCGCATTCCACCACTCTCTGTGTAAAGAACTACCTCTGACATATCCCCTAAACCAGGGGTGGGGAACCTGCAGCCTTCTCGGCCATTGTGTGTGGCCTTTTGAATGAATCCAAATTTTGCAGAACAAATATTTTTTTTTATTAATATGTTTTTTGTCCTTTATTATTTTTATTTTAATCTTAAAATGAATGTATTTAAAATACCAGCGAGTAAAAGAAAATTCAACGAAATAATCCCCACTTATTGCTGCAAATCTGCATTCTCCTACTTAACCAAAATCAAGACACCCTTCAGGTCACAAATGATGGATATCCATCTAGAGGATCAGTGAAAACTGCAGACCTCCGTGCTGCAACCAAATATTCAAATGCTTTCCTACAAAAAGCAGTCACAACAAAGTCATTAAAAGATTAGTTAACTTTAGAATTAACTTTTTTTTTCCTTTTTTTAGTTAGTTAGTACATAGTAGTTAGATTTTTACAAAATAATGTGAATTTTGAAGAATATATAATTGAGGTTTCTTGGATGCAGCCTTATTAGATTACAACTAACATAATGCGGCCTTCCAACATGAAAAGGTTCCCCACCTCCGCCCTAAACCTTCCTCCAATCACCTCAAAATTGTGCCCCCTCATGATAGCCATTTCCACCCTGGCCATCCACTCTATCTATGCCTCTCATTGTCTTGTACACCTCTATCAACTCACCTCTCGTCCTTCTTCACTCCTACCTTTTTCTCCGTTGAACTTTCTTAATAGGCACAGTACAGGCAGCATCCTGGTAAATCTCTTCTGCACCCTCTCTAAAACTTCCATATCCATCTTTTAGTGAACTGAACAAAATATTCCAAGTGTGATCTAACCAGGGCTTTATAGAGCTGCAGCATAACCTCATGGCTCTTAAGCTGAATCTCCCGATGAATGAAAGCAAATATACCCTACACCTTCTTAACAACCCTATCAACTTTATTTTATCTAAAACGTGCCGAGTGGGAGAATGTTTATGATATACCGAATAATGAAAGGTATAAGTTCTTTCTTCACTTTAAATATTTCAATAATAATCTGTTTCAGGCTGCAATGAATTCATTAGTGCACACAGCAACATAGAAAAAGGCAAATTTCACTTACTGTATGGCCTCCTCAGATATTACACTTACCTTGTTGATTATTTCTCATTTCATCCTTTATCATAGTGGGCACCATGATGGGTTGCGTGTACACAACAGGCTGTACGACCACTGGATGAATAACTGGATACAAGCCTGAGCCTGGGATTCCAGAGCGGGATAACAATGGACCACTGAGAACAGTAGGGATGGTTAATGGCATGCTGATAGGAGGCTGAGGTGACCTCTTATTGGGTGAACTGCAATGTGATTTGCTCATCGTAGGAGATACAGAAGTTAGCATAGTCATTGAATAGGGGGACGAAGGGGAGCTTGACATGTGTGGAGAGTGTCTTTTGTTCAACGAAAGATCGACTGGTTCGATTTGGCTTCCACTAGCCTCAAGTGATTGGAAGAGTCCACCGTGGCAGCCGTGGAACGTTGAGTAAATAACGCTGTGTTTATTCTCAGGTTTAATATCGTTCTTTATTCGGACCCTGTACCCCTGCTGGAATGGCTGCAAAACAAGCAAGGAAAACTAAATATAAAACTCCAACTCTAAAATCACTCAAGTGAATCATTTCACTCTCCAACTACTTTAATCATTTGTGAAGCGATAGTGCATTTCACTGTGCTGACCTTAAGTATCGGTGACTGTGGAATTCAGGAGTCAAACTATTTAACTACTTTAATGACACAATAATGGTAGAGTGCAGCTGAACTACAGATATTCATGTCCCAGATACTATAACTAGCTGATCTCAGTTTTGACATTAATTAGGAGTACTTAGATTTGCCTGACCACTCTCCAGAAGGAAACTATTGTAACCTTATAAATAAAATTAATTCTTCTTTAAATGTTTATAAATTTAACATACAAGCCAGTTACAGCTTTGATCCTACATCAATGCACCCTATGTAGAGACATTTACACAGCTGGGAACCACAGGATGTGTCACCTGCAGCACAAGCTGGATCTCAGTACTTGAGAAGTGGCTGGACTCACTTTTGTGCATCCATGAGGATGACATGGCTACACATGTTTAGGGAGGTGGTCACACTACATGGTTAGAAGCATACAGCCACTGAGGAAATGGGTGACTGCCAGGCAATCTAAGAGAATCAGTTAAGCATCTCAGGAGTTTAATCAACAATGCATTTTGGATACAGAGGAGGGTGATGATTCCTCAGGAAAGTATACCAAAGCCAAGTCACTGGCACCTTGGCATAAAGTGTTGTCCAGCTGTACAGGTAATGGGGAGAGAGTATGGTGGGTGAGGGGAAAGGGAGGTGGAGGCAGAACAAACCAGCCATAGTAATAGAGGATTCCATACTCAGGGGATCAGACATGTGTTTCTGCAACTGCCAACACGACACTGGGATGGCATGTTGGCTCCCTGGTGCCAGGGTAAAGGATGATCTGGGGAAGGTAATCAACCAGAGGTCAAAGTCAATGTTGGTAGGAATACGGGTGAGAGTCTGAAAGCAGATTTCAGGGAGCTAAGTTGCAAGCGAATGGCTTGACACCTGAAACAATAGTCTTAGGATAAATCCCAGTCCCACGTGCAGCATGCATGGAATTAGGAGAATGGAATGATTGAACAGGTGACTGAAAAGCTGGTGGAGGGGAGTGAGCCTTGAGACCGGTCCTGTGGAAGGTGGGCCCTGTACAGATTGGATACACCTGGATAGAAGTGGAATAAATATTTTCACAGGCAGGTTTGCAAGTGCTGTTGGGAGGATTTAAACTCCAAATCCTGGTGAGATGGAAACCGGAGGGAAAATTCAAAGCAACGAACAGGAGGCAGAAACAGAGTGAGTGATTCTGAAAAACAGAGGAAGCAGACGTTAAAAATTTACAGCAGAGAAACTTGGCAGTGTTGTGGGGAAAATCTCCAGTCTTGGAGTCAGAATCGGGATTGAACGACAGAGTTTATTGTACAAAGAATCCAGAGCGCCGGGGAGAGAGAGATGTCCAGCAGCATGGCTATCAGCAGTGAGCCTTCTCTCCTCCTCAGAGCACATGTCACAATATTTTATACATTTAATGGTAAAATGGTCCAAGTCTTTGTTTATGCAGCATGGTTTGTTTACAGAAGCAGTCTCAGGTAGTTAACATTTCTATTGAAGGTGGTGACTGGACTAAGACACTTCGGCAGGCAGTAGACATTACTGGTGTGTACTCTCTTCCCCCACCTGCCTTAAATTAATTATCTATGTTTTGTGTCTATTGTGCAGGCATCCTGGCACAGGCAGTATCTGTGTATGTTTCGCTTTACTTTTCCACGTAATGGCTCCGTGACCATCTTGTATCTGTGTGCCCTGTGGCAGCATGCCCCACATCAACTCCCACTTCAGCAGTATTAAAACGGTGTGAAAGGCTCAAGTAGCACAAATCGTTGAACTGCATTCAAGAGAACTTTATCAGTCAACACATTAGCCCGAAGAGTCATGGCACAATTCTAGATTTAATCTTAGGAAATGAAGCTGGGTTGGCACATGAAGTAGCATTGGGTGACAATTTTGGAGAGAGTGATCATAATACAGTTAGATTTAGCATTGTTATGAAAAGGAACAAAAGGGAACAGGAATAAAAGTTGCAATTTGGAGGAAGACAATCTTCACAAAACTGATGATTTGGCAAAAGTGGATTGGTTATTGCTACTTGAAGGAAAGTTAGTGGAAACATTCAAAACTAAGAATTCTACAGGCTCAGTGTAGACTTATCTCACAAAGAAAAAGGTGGTGATGCCAAATCAAGTCCTCCCTCTGTCATCCAGAAGCAAACAGAGTAGAGTAAAGCAGAAAAATACAGCTTATGACAATTTCCAAAAACCAGTTTTTTTAGGAGCTCAAAAGATTTTAAAAAGATAGGATTGAAGTAAAAGAAAAAGAAATTAGGAAAGAAATCAAAGGGTATGAAAAAATCTTGGCCCGTAAAATTAAAGAAAATTCAAAGATGTTTTATCGGTACATTGGAGCAAAAGGATGACTATGGAAAGGTTGAACCTATGAGGTCAGCAATGCATAGAACATGGAGTCATAAAGATGTAGGGTGCTAAATGAGTATTTCATTTCTGTCTTCACAAAGGAGACAGAGGTTGCTGATATTGTAATCAAAGAAAAGGACTGTGAAATATTAGATAACAAAGCTTAAAGATAAGGGAAGTCTCAGAGGGACTGAACTACATGAAGGTGGATAAAACATCAGCGTTTGATGAATTCTATTTTAGGCTGTAAAAGGAAACCAGAAAGAAGTATTGGATACTCTTAGGGTCATTTTCTAATTCTTACTAGATACAGGTGAGGTACCAGAGGACTGGAGGTCTGCAAACCACTGCAGCTAGATAGAACAAATAATTAAATGCCAGTTGCTCTGACATCACTGTATTGAGAGCCATATTGAGAGACAGAATTAAATGGCATGGATTAATCAGGGCGAGTCAGCACGGTTTGTTAAGGAACCTCGCGTCTTGTTGATTTAACTGATTTTTTTTGCAGAAATAACAAGGATTGATGATGGTATTACAGTGGATGATGTCTCCATGGATTCTGTAAAGTATTTTGCAAGGTCTCATGTGGCAGATCATGAAGAAAAATTCAAGTCTGCAGGATACAAGTGAATGTGGCAAGTTGGATTCAAAATTGGCTCACTGACAGAAAACAAAATGTAATGAGTGACAAATGATTTTGCAAATGGAATTCGGTCTAATCTGGTGTTCCACAGGATTCAATGATGTGTCCCATTCTGTTGTCGAATATATTAATGATTTTGCCTTAAATGCTGGCAGCATAATTGGGAAATTTGATGACACAAATCTGGAGATGTTCAAGGTTCTGCATTTAGTGAGGGCAAACAAGAAGGGAATACATAAAAACAGGGGTATATAGAGAGGGGTGGAGGAAATGAGAAATCTTGGAGTGCATGTTCACAGGTTCCTGAAGGTGCCAGGACAAGTAGCCAAGATGGGAAAGATGGTAAATGGGTTGTTTTCCTTTATCAGGTGACATGCAAGGGCAGGGATGTAATGCTAGAAATATTATAGTTATTTGTTAGACCAGTATGCTGCTTTGAGGAAAGATTGGATAGGCTAGGGCTTGTAAAGTTACACCAGAGAAAGCCAATGGATATATTAATGAAGTATACAAAATAACAAGGGGCTTGAATAGAATGGGGCGCCCATTTCCCTAGCAGAGGTGTCAATTAAAGATGGCTGTGGAGCAGCTGGACATCTCTCGAGCTCATCCAATCCTGCATGCTTTCCTTTGTTGTTCTTCTTTCTTTTTAGTTCTGCTCTTTTTTCTCCATTTCTTTTCATTTCTCTTCTCTTTGGAGCCTTTTGCAGTGGATTAGTCACAAAATCATCCTGGTATCTACAGTGGCCATACGCAAAATGGCAGCACCTCTCAGCAATGGGAGGCAACGGCAGATGAGTCTCCTCACGGTAACTGCAGGCAGTGGTGGCAGCAGGGACATCCTTGGGGATGGTGGCAAAGCTCCTCCAGTGACTGGAGATGGCAGCAGCTGCGGACATTTCAAGATGGCGGCGCCAGCAAGGCGACATCTTGGAAGCGGGTGATTGGAGTGGGATTCTTGGTGTTGGTGAGGTGACAGCATGGGACCCCTGGCGTCATTGAGGTGGCAGCAGAACCAGGGACTCCTTATTGCCAGGAAAGTGTTGGTCCAGCACAGGTGGGCCCAATGGCAAAGAAATGGCACCGAAAGATTGGCAACTCCTACATTGGTGGGAGTGGTGCTGGTAGGTGGGGCAGGTATCATTGGTGAGCCAGTTCAGGGTTCACAATCCTCTTTGTTCTTACACGATTCAAAATGGCACCAGATTGTGGTAACTGCTGAAGCTTTGCACTGTATTTTACTATATTATTCACTGTAAATTGCAAGTGACAATAAATAAATCATTCATTCAATTCCTAAAGGGCAAAAATTTAAGGTGATCGGGAAAAGGATTTGAGGGGGGCGTGAGGAAAATGTTTTTCACCTACAGTGTGGTGGCTGTTTGGAATTCTCTAAAAAGGATTGATGGTTGAGGCGAAAACCCTGAACTCATTTCAAAAGAAGTTGGATCTGCACTTGAAGCACTACAAACTGCAAGTTTATGAGCAAGGTGGGATTTGAATGGATAGCTAGTTTATTCAGCTGGGTCAAACACAATGGGCCGAATGGTCTTTTTTTGTGTATGGTCTGTCTATGGTTCTAAGTACAAAAGTCGAAATATATTTATCTGGAACTTATTTTTTCCACAACAGTAACAGACTTGTCTCCAATAAATATTTGCCAGTTGAAGTCTACTATCCAATTGCAATGAGGTTTATTACTTTTGCATTTCAAAGGGAAACTGCAGCATACTTTCAGGGACAAAAAAAGTGACTATTCTAATCTTAATGTGGAGGTGCCAGTGTTGGACTGGGGTAGACAAAGTCAAAGATCACACGGCTCCGGGTTATAGTCCAACAGGTTTATTTGGAGCCGCACAGTTTCGGAGCCCCTGCTTCTTCCTCAGGCTGCCTCGGGGGAATGGTGGGTGCTTCTAACATTTGTGGTTTCAAATAAACCTGCTGGATTATAACCTAGTGTCATGTGATTTTTGACTTTATTCTCATCTTGTTAACCTACTTGAAATTGAATGACGTGTCATGTTAATTTCAGGCATTAGCTAACCACCACAGATCTACTGCAGCTGACAGACTCAGGTCCTCAACTGCTCTAATTCTGAGCAGGCAGTCTGGAAAGCAATCAAGAACGTTTTGGATCCTGACGATGTCATCAGAACCTAACTGCAATTTTAAGTGAACAGAAAGTAACTGTTTTGTCAGACTAACTTGATAGTGAAGAGGTTTAGGGTCAGAAGAGCCCTGCTAAGGCCAAGAGGAGCAGGAGAGCTTCTCCAATGACTATAGGGTGAAAGATTATGCTTGAACATTTCCTAACTGGCAGTAAACCTTTTTAAAAAAAACATATTTGAGATTTTGGTACAGGCACTGAAAAATGCGTTGAATTCCAGCCAAAGTTTCTCAAGGTAAAATAACACTCTATACTGGCATCTCAATAACCACTTAGGGAATGAAAAATATATATTTATGCTGATGCTTGCTGCTAATAATGCAGGAATGGAGGACTCTTAAATAAGCATATTTCCTCAAATTAGGTCATTACACCACTTTACACTGCAATTATTATACAGAGAATAGCTGAAATTCATAGGTTTTAGGAACATGCACTGGATTCAAATTAAACATTATAACAAAACTTGCAGCAATTTTGAAGGTAAAGTTAGACATGTCACAATAAACCCAAGAAAAAGAAGCAATGTGACAAAAGACCATTACCAGACCTCAGGATTGAGTAGCACCATGGTATTGCACTTTTAGCAGCTGAATATCTAAAATAATTCTTTCACTCGCAAAGAGATGAAATAAAGGTCACTTAAAGCCAAAGAAACAGCTACTAGAGTGAAACAAAAGACTCAATAAAATACCATGGAAGAATGTGGCCTTTCTTTGAAGAGGAATGGTCTTCATTGTTAATTGCTCCACAAACCTTGATTTATGTCCTTTGTCTTCTAATCAAAATCAAGTTTATCAATTTCATTGCATAATCACTGCTACCTTATTCTCAGGCATCATCATCCCTACTGTCACTGATTATCACCCATCCTCCACCTTATCACATACTCTCACTTCTGTTCTTTCCTCCTTTACCCATTCCTGCTTTAAACATTTCTCACTATTGCTCCTTTGAAAGAAACTAACTTCAATTGTTTCAGTTTTCATAGGTACTGCCAGGCATGTTGGGTACTTTCTGTTTTTATTTCAGAATTTCAGTGCCAGTTTCTCAGGCACTATGAGATGATGACATAAATCTCACAGAAACGTTTTTCTAAACACAACAATATCACAAGTTGCTGCTGTTATGGCCATTAGTTTCCAAATGACATAGTTGTGCCATTTGGTGTCTCCTCAATTATTGTGATGTTGCTCCTTTAAGAACTGAATGCCGTCATGTTAAAGTATAGATTGGCAGATTGCCAGATTTATCAACCCATTTGATTTTTGGAATGTCTGCTGCAATTCATTGATGTGAAGATAAAGTCAATAGCAGAATGAGTATAGATTGCTTTATGTTAAACTAATGTCATACATTGATTTTTAGATAATAGTATCTAGAGGTGGAACAGAAAGAAAGTTGAAAATTGGCCATGTCATTGTCCAGTTTTGTTTTATTCTCTCAGAATATACACTCAGCTTCTAGATCACATGAAAAGGCTTCTATATGCGCAGGTCCTTTATATTTTTACTTATTTCCTACATTGTAATATTGACTGTACCTCAAAAAAGAACCTCATTGCCTGTGAGGCACTTTGGAACATCAAAGTCAAGAAAGCACTATAAATATGTACACATATACTCATTATAAAATCCTTCACAGGAAAGTTCTATGCATGTATGTGATTCCAAGTAATATATGACTAGGTTTCCAATTAGACTATTCATCAGATATTCTACACAGTCAGTTTTAACTAGTGTGGCTGTCAACTCAACATTTTAATCTGTTTTACATCTTTCTCCTATTGACGTATATTGACTGTATTTGGATTTTCTGAGCAGGTGGTTAGCCTGTTGATAAAATCAGTGTGTGCACGATACCGAGCTCAGGCACAACAAGGTGGGGAAACACAAGACCGAGTTGTTTCTCAATTTCAAAGAGTTTTGGAAATCCTCAATATGATCACCATGGCCTCTTTTTATAAAGTTCCTGTGGACATGATTATCATTGTGATGATGACAGCAGATGCAGAGAAATTTATATTTTTACTCAAAAAATTAGACTGCTAGAAAAGCTAAACTACAATGTTGCCTTCATCTCCAAAGTTTGTTGTGCAGAGAATGTCCACAATGGGGTACTTCACCAGGCATCATCACCTGCAAAGCCAATGTTTGTCCCTTTTTTCAAGGCATTCATAGATTATGTAAGAATTATGCCAAAGGTTTCTGCTTTTTTGGTAAAAGAAGCAAGTGAAGAATAGAAGTAGCAGGAATTTATTTCATATTAGTTTGGTTACATAGAACATTAAAGACTCGAAACAGAAGGAGGCAAAGGAGCCCCTTGAGCCTAATCTCAGCCTCAACTCCATTTTCCTGCCTGCTCTCCGTAACGCTTCAACCCATTAGTAATTAAAAATCTGCCTATTTCTAACTTAAATTTACTCAATGTTCCAGCATCCACCACAGTGTGGAGTAGTCACTTCCATAGATTCATGACCTTTTGAGAGAAGTAATTTCTCCTTATCTCAGTTTTAAATCTGCTACCCCTTATCCTAAACTATGACATGTCGTTCTGGATTAAACAGACATTACTCCCCACTCTGCACTTATCTAAAGGATGCTAATTAGTAAATTGCTCTGCCTCCTAACATTTATTGATAATTTGTGTTTTTCTTCAGCATACATTATTAAAGAATGCAATATTTACATGAACAACATTATGAATAAGGTTTGCAGAAGAAAGATTATGTAATGTGCAAAACTGTACCAATTGACCCAAATAATATCTAAACTCCCTTTTTCTCATGAATAGGTACTGAGAGATTTTAACTGCAATCCCTCTTCTAGCCAATTTAATGCATCACCAAGTGCTTTTTCCTAAAAGTTATCAGCAGTCTTTTCTGTGCTGAATGATCCGGTTGAGCTTTGTTGAACACGACACCTTATTTATACTCTCAAATCTGTTGAGGATGTACTTACTTTTTATTATGAAGGTCTGATCTAAGCATTGTCCCCTGAGTTTATGGCAAATGTTGCTTTAAATCAGTTCATGCCTCAAAAAAGTTTAGAATTAGAGTTAATTAAACTGCTTGTCTGTAATAATGTTTCATTCAAAGCACACTTGCTGCAAGTATCAATATCACTCGAATATAAATCATTTTCTCCACTGCTCTGGATTAAACCAAGGTTAAGAGAAAACAGCCTTTCCTTAGGAGCTTGGGAATAAATAACGTCTCATTCTTTGCCTTTTCCTGTGTATAACCACTGACCTGAAAACTGACTATAAATACAAATTTTTAACATGTACAACTAGGATAAAAGTCTGTAATTTTCATAACTCAACAAGGATAGTAGCTGACTTCTCTTTGCCATGGAAACAAAATATTCTGCAGGCTACCAGACACGCTCTGTTAAAATAATTGCAACCAATACCCTAAACAAAGAGACACAAGCTACCTTTGGAAAGAAGGTCACACCAATAAGGCTATCCCTGTTTTTAATTATGAACTTCACACCAAGAAGTAACTGCCACCTCGTAAGCAGTTAACACACGTGTGAGTGAATTATAAATAAACAGCATTTTTTGTTTGACTGTAAGGATAGATATTCTTCCTTTGAGGAGTCTGCAAGCCATGTACTAAAACTGGAAAATCTGATCTCTTATGATTTTTGAGTCTTTTTGGGTGCTGCTGGTAATTGCTGTTTTGCTAATGCCTCCCTCACTGCTGATATTTAGTACATCTATATCCTGGAACTGAATCAAAATAGCAATGCTTTGATTGCTCCTTCTAATCTTTTTGTGACACTTGTAGTCTGTACGAACTGTAGCAGTTCGTACGAACTGTACAAACTGTACCAACTGATTCATCAGTATACATGGAGTTAAAATAGATCAGAAAGTTTGGGATTGTGCTGAAACACATGATCTCAACCAGACAACAGCACTGATACTAAAATTATCCCCCTGGTTCGGGTGGAGAATTCTGATCAGAAGATTTTGATTGTAAATGTTAGGCCACAATACGATTAGGATTAACTGTGAACGGTTTTGCAATTGGACGGCTATGCCAAGTTCTGGTCAAGGCTCATCTATAAACAAATGAAGAGAGCACTGAATGGAATGCACGACTCCACTAGGATGTGTTAATTACAATTATACAGCTGCTCCTCGAGGGACTTCCCTGTCTGCTTTTACCTAAAAAACTGAAAAGAAAAGCATTTTTTTTAAATGAGAGCTCCCATCTCAACTGAGGAACCCCTTACCAATCCATATTAAACAACCTCCTCTGAAAACAGCCCACATTTTTATAACCATGGTAAATTGCACCACAGTTCAGACACAACATTCTAAACCAGTCTAAACAAATTAACCCACAGCATACATAAAACAAACCCCAATTTGCCCTATCTCCCAATAGTTAACAGGTCAGCTAACCCAGCCAGGATCATAAGTCTGGGCTGAAAAAAAAACACAATTCTTCACAGTGACCTGACAATCTGTGCCCATATTTCAACAGGAATGTCCAACAATATTTAGTTTTCAGTTAATTTCCTGAAACCTATAGTTTATTACAAGGTGGTAATCATCCTAGAGACATCTTTGACATCAAAAATCAATATTAGTATTGAAACAATGAACTTGCTGTACGCTCCATCAGATGTCCAGAATAAAAGTGCTCAAAATAGTGTTTTGTTTTGATAATGTTTTAAAGAGGTAAATGGTCAGGTTATTGAAACAGTTAAGATTCTGAGAAACTTGACAGTAGATGCTGTGAGGATGCTTTCACTGCTGGGGAACTTAAAACTTGAAGACATAATTTCAAAATAAAGAGTCTACCAATTGAGATCGAGATGGAAAGGACCTTTTCTTTTTTCTCAGACAGTTGGGAGACTTTGGAATTTTCTCCCCCCAAAAAGAAAAGTTAGAAATTGGGTTTTAGATTAGATTAGATTAGATTACTTACAGTGTGGAAACAGGCCCTTCGGCCCAACAAATCCACACCGCCCCGCCGAAGCGCAACCCACCCATTCCCCTACATTTACCCCTTACCTAACACTACGGGCAATTTAGCATGGCCAATTCACCTGACCTGCACAGCTTTGGACTGTGGGAGGAAACCGGAGCACACGGAGGAAACCCACGCAGACACGGGGAGAATGTGCAAACTCCACACAGTCAGTAGTCTGAGGCGGGAATTGAACCCGGGTCTCTAGCGCTGTGAGGCAGTAGTGCTAACCACTGTGCCACCGTGCCGCCCACAAAGATGGGACATGGGAGAAGATGGTAAAAGAGGGGGAGGTATGGCATTGTTGGTCAAGGACAGTATTACAGTTGCAGAAAGGATGTTTGGGGACTCGTCAACTGAGGTAATATGGGCTGACGTTAGAGACAGGAAAGAAGGTCACCCTGTTGGGAGTTTTCTATAGGCCTCCAAATAGTTCCAGAGATGTAGAGGGTTGTTGAATATATTCAAGTAGGAGCTAGATAGACGTTTGAATCAAAGGGGAGTCAACGAGAATGGGGACTGGCAGGAAAATGGAATTAAAGTCAGTCTGTTCAGCGATGAACTAACTGAATGGAAGAGTAAAGTCAAGTGGACAAATGGCACCCTGCTATTCTTAATTCTTATGTTCTAACACTGTTTCACAGTGTGACAATACTGATCAACTAACAGAAGGATTTCAATATTGTGGAGCTAAGAAACTAACTGGGACTTCGATGTTGTGGCCATTTCGGAGACATGGATAGAGCAGGGACAAGAATGGTTGTTGCAGGTTCCAGGATTTAAATGTTTCAGTGAGAACAGAGAAGATGGTAAAAGAGGGGGAGGTGTGGCATTGTTGGTCAAGGACAGTATTACAGTTGCAGAAAGGATGTTTGGGGACTCGTCA
Source organism: Chiloscyllium plagiosum (assembly GCF_037043375.1). Classification (NCBI taxonomy): domain Eukaryota; kingdom Metazoa; phylum Chordata; class Chondrichthyes; order Orectolobiformes; family Hemiscylliidae; genus Chiloscyllium; species Chiloscyllium plagiosum. The sequence continues at coordinate 64,358,550 of NW_028270139.1, read as the reverse complement.
ACTGAGGTAATATGGGCTGAGGTTAGAAACAGGAAAGAAGGTCACCCTGTTGGGAGTTTTCTATAGGCCTCCAAATAGTTCCAGAGATGTAGAGGAAAGGATAGCAAAGATAATTCTCGATAGGAGTGAGAGAGACAGGGTAGTTGTCATAGGGGACTTCAACTTTCCAAATATTGACTGGGAACACTATAGTAGGAGTACTATAGATGGGTCAGTTTTTGTCCAGTGTGTGCAGGAGGGCTTCCTGACACAGTATGTAGACAGGCCAACAAGGGGCGAAGCCACATTAGATTTGGTACTGGGTAATGAGCCCGGCCAGGTGTTAGACTTGGAAGTAAGTGAGCACTTTGGTGATAGCGATCACAATTCTGTTACTAAGTGATAGAAAGGGATAGGTGTTACCACTGGACAAGAGTTACAGCTGGGGGAAAGGCAATTACAATGCGATTAGGCAAGATTTAGGAAGCATAGGATGGAGAAGGAAACTGCAGGGAATGGGCACATTAGAAATGTGGAGCTTATTCAAGGAAAAGCTCCTGTGTGTCCGAGATAAGTATGTACCTGTCAAGCAGGGAGGAACTGTAGAGCGTGGGAGCTCTGCAGTTTATGAAGGAAGTGGAATCTCTGGTCAAGAGGAAGAAGAAGGCTTATGTTAGGATGAGATGTGAAGGCTCAGTTAGGGCGCTTGAGGGTTACAAGGTAGCCAGGAAAGACCTAAAGAGAGAGCTCAGAGCCAGGAGGAGACATGAGAAGTTGTTGGCGGATAGGATCAGGGTAAACCTTAAGGCTTTCTATAGGTATTTAAGGAATAAAAGAATGAAACGAGTAAGATTAGGGCCAATCAGGGATAGTAGTGGAGTCAGAGGAGATAGGGGAAGCACTAAATGAATATTTTGCGACAGTATTCACTCTAGAAAATGACAATGTCGTCGAGGAGAATACTGAGATTCAGGCTACTAGACTAGATGGGATTGAGGTTCACAAGGAAAGGTATTAGAAATCCTGCAGAGTGTGAAAATAGATAAGTCCCCTGGGCTGGATGGGATATGTCCTAGGATCCTCTGGGAAGCCAGGGAGGAGATTGCTGAGCCTTTGGCATTGATCTTTAAATCGTCATTGTCTACAGGAATAGTGCCGGAAGACTGGAGGATAGCAAATGTGGTTCCCCTGTTCAAGAAGGGGAGTAGAGACAATGCTGGTAATTATAGACTAGTGAGCCTTACTTCAGTTGTTGGTAAAGTGTTGGAAAAGGTTATAAGAGATAGGTTTTATAATCATCTAGAATAGAATAATTTGATTAGGGATAGTCAGCACGGTTTTGTGAAGGGTAGGTCGTGCCTTCTTTGAGAAGGTGACCAAACAGGTAGATGAGAGTAAACCGGTTGATGTGGTGTATATGGAATTCAGCAAGGCATTCGACAAGGTTCCCCACAGTAGGCTATTGTACAAAATGCGGAGGAATGGAATTGTGGGAGATATAGCAGTTTGGATCAGTAATTGGCTTGCTGAAAGAAGACACAGGGTGGTGGTTAATGGGAAATGTTCATCCTGGAGTCCAGTTACCAGTGGTGTACCGCAAGGGTCGGTGTTGGGTCCACTGCTGTTTGTCAGTAAGTTTGTAGACGACACTAAAATCGGTGGAGTTGTGGATAGTGGCGAAGGATGTCGTAGATTACATAGATAAGCTGCAGAGCTTGGCTGAGAGTGGCAAAGGGAATTTAACGCGGACAAGTGTGAGGTGATTCACTTTGGTCGGAGTAACCGGAATGCAAAGTACTGGGGCTAATGGTAAGATTCTTGGTAGTGTAGATGAGCAGAGAGATCTCGGTGTCCACGTACACAGATCCTTGAAAGTTGCCACCTAGGTTGACAGGGTTGTTAAGATGGCATACAGTGTTTTAGCTTTTATTAATAGAGGGATTGAGTTCCGGAACCATGAGGTTATGCTACAGCTGCACAAAACTCAGGTGTGGCTGCACTTGGAGTATCGTGTACAGTTCTGGTCACTGCATTATAAGAAGGATGTGGAAGCTTTGGAAAGGGTGCAGAGGAGATTTACTAGGATGTTGCCTGGTATGGAGGGAAGGTCTTACGAGAAAAGGCTGAGCGACTTGAGGCTGTTTTCCTTAGAGAGAAGAAGGTTGAGAGGTGACTTAATAGAGACATATAAGATAACCAGAGGGTTAGATAGGGTGGAGAGGGAGAGCCTTTTTCCAAATATGGTGATGGCGATGATGAGGGGGCATAGCTTTAAATTGAGGGGTGATAGATATAGGACAGATGTCAGAGAGTAGTAAGGGTATGGAATGCTTTGCCTGCAATGGTAGTAGATTCGCCAACTTTAAGTACATTTAAGTCGTTATTGGACAAGCATATGGATGTACATGGAATAGTGTAGGCTTGATGGACTTCAGATTGGTATGACAGGTCGGCGCAACATCGAGGGCCGAAGGGCCTGTACTGTGCTGTAATGTTCTATGTTAAACATATTGGCTCACTTCACAAGAACAAGGAATGTATTTTTACTGATACAATAGCTATTCATGCAACATGCTATGTATCAATGGACCATTCTGAATCATTCTGAAGGAACATAAATTATTTATAGCACAGGAAGTTGACACTTGGACTTATCCTTTCTGTGCCAGCGAAATTAGTTTACAGCTTATACCCACTTTCCAATTTTTTGTCTATAGACTTGCAGGGGTGTTGGTTAGCTCTGTTGGTTGGATGGTTGGTTTGCGATGCAGAGTGATGTCAATAGTACAGGTTCAGTTCTGTACCAGCTAAGATCACTATGAAGGTCCCATCTTCTCAACCTCTTCCCTCACCAGAGGTATGATGACCCTCAGGTTAAGCCATCACCAATTGCCTCTCTCCAATGAAACAGCAGTCTTAAGGGCCTCTGGGATTGTTGTGATTTTACCTACAGATCTGTGGGTTATAGAATTTAAAAAGCATATCAAAGTATTTATGTACCCCAAGGGTCCTTCCTCATACTATTCTTTCAAACCTCACCAGTCTCTGGTGAAAAGATTTCTCCTAATCAGACTATCACACAAAAATCAGGATTCTTGGGATTGAGGGTCATATAATAACATGGACTCAGGATTGTTCAATGTACTAAAAACAAAAAGTTGGAATAAACCTTACATCTTCAGATTGGAAGGTTGTAACTAGTGTGGTACCACTGGAATCAGTACAGGGCCTCAGTGATTTTGTCTTCAGTGATGACTTGGATGAGGGAACAGTGTCACAGAATGTAATTGCTAAAATCAGCTGGGAACGGAAGAGAGGAGGATGTGAAGTGGCAGGTTGGATAGGTTAACAAGAACACCACGGATGGAGCACAATGTAGTGAAGTGAGAAGTGATTCACTTAGGTTAGAAGAATTAAAGCAAGTGAAATATTTTTTGAATTGAGAGAGATTGGGAAATATTTGCACTCATTGGTGGGCTATGGCGTGAGAGAGGAGGTGGGATTTTGGGTGTCCTTACACCAGAATCACAAAATGTGGTTATAAACTGAGATGAGGAAATTTACTTCATTCGAAATTGTGAATCTTTCGAATTCTCTGCCCCAGAGACCAATGGAAACATATTCATGACAAAGATTGACAGATTTTGAGCAAGAAGAGATATGGGAATTGTGTGAAAATTTGGAGTTAAGGTTGAAGACCTTACCCCAACCATAGTTGTACTGAAAGGTAGAACAACTCGAATAGATGTATGGTCTACCCAATCTCCTATTCTTTATTTCTTCTGAAGGAGGAAAAGATCCGGTTGAAGTTGCCATCAGCCAAAAGGTCATAGATGTAGATTTTGAGCAAAGGATCATTGGATAACTATCATGAGTAGAAACACTTATCTATATTCTCCTTTTTACTCTATCTCACATTAGCTAAAGGTATAGAAGGTGTGGATCAAAATGCAAGCTTATTTTCAAATCTGCAAGGCTCAACTATTAACTGGATACACTCAGTATAAGCTGTAAACTAATTACAAAGTATATCCGTTAGCATCCACTGTAAAAATGAAGAGTCCTATTTTAATGTTGGCTGTATTTTGAAGAAATCCTCTCTATTAATATGGATGTGTCAACTATTTAATGAAATGTGAAGTAAACCCTAAATCAGAAAATAGATAAGAAATCAAAATGAAAAAGTGATGGATTTGGATTTCCTGCTCCTTAACCAATTGATGACATTCACACTTACCATTGAAACGGGTTCCATTGGGTCTTGTTTGCCAGGCAAACGGTCAAACATAAGCATTTTGAGCGAGTTGCAACCCCAGAAGAGTTAGGTTTTCTGCCTGCTGAAAGAAAAGTGAAGATCTTGAATGTGTATTATTAATTCATTCAGTGCATTCACAAATCACAATCAAAGATAATAAATGAACTATGGAAGCATGCCATAGTATCTGAAATGTGACCTCCAGTTAGAAGTGTCAAGCAGTATAATCCTCTTCCTGAAGGGCTTTACTATAGTTTCCATCTCATACTCCTAAAACATCCCTGCAGAAAAAGTGACAGACTGATGCTAATGTGAGCACACTCCTGTTGGTCTTCATCAGTGCGACAACAGCAACTGAGCATGACATAATACCGATGACAAAATGGAGTAACTGATGTGAAGCTTGACCACTTCCTGTGTCTGCGTCAACCCTTAAATCTCTCAGGAGTATGGCCAATTTTAAAACGTACATGAATGGTCTTTGAAAGAATCAAAATCATAAGTACATAACGCTAGCAAAAAGCTAAAAATGTAACTCTTCTATAATGTGTTGGATGTGTTGTTATGCAACTCTGCATTATAGAAAAATTGCATTTTAGAAACAACGCTTAAAGTGGTGATATAATCCCGTTACAGCCAACACATTTTAAAAATTCGTGTTTTAGAAACAGTCCCCATGCGTCAATCGCAATGAACTTGCATTAACGAACCACATGTCAGAGCAGAATGACCTGTACTTAATTTATTAACACCATTATTTCAAACAGCATCCATAAATTACTTCATCAACACCTATTTGAATAAAGGATTCACTAAAATTTTAAAAAGATAGGGTCACCATAGTCCTTCCGAACCATAGGGCCACACTCTCATTAGAGAGATGACTGGGGGGAGGGTTGTTTAACCTGAGCATTACCAAACCGCAGGTAAGGGGAGAGCTACCAAAAATACATCACACAATGGGATGTGTAGATCTTTTGAGAGCTTTTGACAATTCAACAATGTAAATTAGCTGAACTACAATGCAAAACAAACGTGAGGTGAATTAGCTTCTTTCAAAACTTATGATCGCACGTTTCCTTGTCATTACAAACACACGATACAATAGAGAGTATTAATAATAATTGCGAATAAGGCATGACAGGATGGATGTAAATAGAGCAATTACTCGGATTGCTGGGCATAAAATCAAAGGTTATAATCTCAAGATTTGAGGTAAGCCATTTAAGAGTGAGCTGAGGAGAAATTTCTTCAACAGAGAGTGGTGAATCTTTAGAATTCTCTACCCCAGAAGGGTGAGGAAGCGCAAATATTGAGCATGTTCAAGATAGAAATTCATCAATTTCTGGAGACTAAATGACATCAGGAAATTTATAGATGGTCCTGGAATGTGATATGAAGTCATAACCAGGCAAACGGGGGCAGCACAGTGGCTTAGTGGTTAGCACTGCTGCCTCACAGCACCAGGGACCCGGGTTTGATTCCAGTCTTGGGCGACTGCTTGTGTGGAGTTTGCACATTCTCCCAGTGGGTTTCCTCCGGGTGCTCCGGTTTCCTCCCAAAGTCCAAAGATGTGCAGGTCAGGTGAATTGGCCACACTAAAATTGCTCATAGTGTTAGGTGCATCAGTCAGGAGTAAATATAGGATAGGGAAATGGGTCTGGGTGGGTTACTCTTCGGAGGGTCAGCGTGGACTTGTTGGGCAGAAGGATCTGTACCCATACTGTAGGGAATCTAATCTAAAAAAAGTTGAGTAGTACAGGAGGCTCAATGGGCTCAACAGCCTGTTTGCAATCCTACAGGAAAGTGACTTGTACAAGATATGCATGACACTTATGAAGCTCACAACATCCCAAATAAATACACAATTTTCTCAAACAATTTCTCCTCAAGATAGTGCCATTTAAATAGAGTCCTGCTTTCTTTTCAGAACTGAAGATGGATATCTTTCTTATTTCAAAATTCAGATCAAAAGCTGAAACTACATTTTTCCCTTCTGATTTTGCAAGAGACTTCCATTTTGTCTTCGCAATCAACACAATAAAACTACAGACAGCAAACACTGAGTTTTTGCAAATGTACAACAATAACTTTGAGCTGATCCGCCACAGGCCTTCACCACCGGGAGCACACTTGGGGAATGCAGGTGCTGATGTCAATGGTTCCTGCAAGACTGCTCAAGAAGGAAGGAAATATTTGTGAATTTTACCCTTCATTTATTCTAGAGGAAATAAACTGTTCACCCAGAGTTGGAACAAATAATTCCTGTCACTGCATAATTTAAATGGGTGAACTGAAGTACAGAATAGTGGAAATCTCAGTGAAATCTTCTGTGCTAACGGTTTCGGCATTCAGCCGAATCGATCAGCTATCGCTACACACTGACATTAGATTGACAACCAACTCATTTAGAGTTGGCTGACTCATACGCTACTGAGGTCAGGAGGAGGGTAGCAATGACTTACCATTCACTCTGGCCCATTTACCTGCCTGATAACTTCACAGATGGAAACTACAACCAATGTATTAGTTCCAGACACAGTTGGTAAATGTTCCAAAACTGGAATCTTTTGTAAAATCTGATCAATAATATAACACCCATACTGATACAGTTTATACCTTTGTAATGTGTTCTCTTCTGTTTCCTTTCATACCTTCACACATAGAATAATACTTCTTTCCTCTGAGAATGGACAGACCCCTCTCGCTTTGTTTGTAACCAGTAGAGGGGCAGCGCTAAGCTTCCATCTGCATGTTTACCAGTATAACTTTATACGAATGAGTGTACCACAGGGTGTATCACTCACCACTGTTGTTTAGTGAGGACGAATGGTCTAACCAACAATGGAGAACAACGGGTTACATGAATAGCTGAAGGAAGGGTGTGTTGGTCTTTGTTGGAAGTTGCATCTGTTATGGTAGAACTGTGGTGTGACTGGTCTACTCATCCACCTAAGCTCAGGGGAGGAGTTATTCTCTCTGGAATAGAAGTGACAATGTTTCAAAGGGCAGCAACAAAACATCTTTAATTATCATCCATCCTAAAAGAAAACACAGCAAATATGATCCCTTGGCAGAATCTGACTGAGACAGTTGTCAGAATTGTACTTGTTACAATGGGTTACAGATTGTTTTGGTAACTCTTTCATTCTTGAATTAAATGTTACAAGAAAAAAACAAATCAAATCTCAAGGAAATGAAGGGACTTGCATTGATACAGCATCATTCACAACCTCAGGACATTCAAACTTGGTTTATACCAACAAGGCACTTTTTGAAGTGTAGCCCCTATTGTAATTTAGGAAATGCAGGAACCATATTGTCTGTTAATTTGCTCATGATCAGTTAGTGGACAGTTAACTTGCGTTTGGGATGTTGGTCGAGTTACAAATATTGGTCAGAATATTTAGAGAACTCTCCAGCATTCAGCACATGAACAACACAGACTGACACGTGAAAGGTGGATTACAGTTGAAACACAGTGCTTACTTCAGTTAGTAATGCACAAAAACTGTGGGACTGATTTGCAATACAATACCACCACTGATCCCACTTACCATCAGTGACAGTGCAGGAGAAACAGAGATTCTCCCGAGCAGTCTGCATTTCATGGGGTTTTTCCATTCCCACAATATGCATTGGTAGAAAATACCAGTTGGCCATTTTTTTCTCCAGCAGCAGCCAGCTGACTGGTCAGCCTGTGATAATATTTCACCCTTGCTGGCACTTTGACCCAGAAGCAGAAGTGAAAGTTGCGACTCAGTAATTTGTGCCAAATGACGTGCAAAATCCCACAGGACTGGTAGGTTGAGAATACTGCTGAACCACTTCTGCTTGAAGCAGCTCTTTAAAGCTTAGGGGCACATGGCATACAACTTTGAATGGATCTGCCGCACAGTTTCACTGTTGGAAACCTGCACGACCTGAAAGTACCAGTAAGGAGATTACTTTGTGACAAGCATAAATAGTAAAATATAAATGATCCACGTAAATGCATACACACACTGAACTAGTTGTAAATGCCATAGACAACAAGCAGCATATAGCACTTTCTACATAGTATCCTGAGGTGACAAAACTTTTAATAATTCTGAAACAAGTGACTGAATGTTTGCTGTGGAATTTTGGTTAAAAAAATGGCAAAATGATTATCAGAAGCCTTTTCTTTTCATTATTTCAACAAAGACATGAACGGAAATAAAATAAATGTTTAAAACTTTTGTTAAATTAGCAGGCAGACAAAGGTGTTAATGTTTCTTACAATTTTCACACAATACAACTTCAATTTCTAAATTGTCAAGTTACAACATAAGTTTTTGACCTCAGACAGTTAGGATAGACAGGACACTGAATCCAAATAATGGAGTAAATTCTCCATACAGGAGTTAAAGGAAATATCAATGTTTCAACAATATACAATTTAAAATATCTCAAACAGATCATGACCCTTTGCAAAAAAGAGGATGTGGACACCAGCTTAAAAGGTTGATTCACTATAACACAGAGAGAGTCCTGTTCTGAAGGGCATTTGAAGGCTCCTTGGAAAAATGTCAGTTGGCACTCCTTTTGTTTCCCACCCACCTATTCCAGGAATTCATATCACACTGTCAGCTAGATAACAAAACATCCACAGTGTTTCTATTTCCTTGATTAGCAGTTTGTATTGCCATAACTGTTCGTCTCTGTGTATTCTCGAGCAGGGACACACAATTAGTCCTATAATTCACAGAAAATCAATACTAGAAATGTATAAAGAACAAAAATATAACCCAACTGAACAAAACATTATTTTTCATAAGGATCTTGCATTTGTTTTCATCCATAAAATTGAGACATACAGTCACATCTTGTCATATACAAATACCATGCTTGGTGCACTCCCATGATTTTTCCATTCACTAACTACATAATTCAATGGAAAACATCATAATGTGCGCTTCTGGCAGGGAAAAAAAAATATGATAGAAGCAAAGATTGGGAAATGAAGTAAAGTAAGTTTTGCCAAAGTACAGCTGGGTGACAAATAACAATGGAACTGGAGTGGGTAAAGAATAAAAACCAAAATGTAATGTCAGTGTTACTGAAAAAGCAGGAAATGGAACAAAATTAATCAGCAGCTCATTTTACACTTTGCCCAAGTTTCTTTTCCATTGAAGTCAATGGGGAAATAATCCAGACATTGTGTAAACAAACATTCGAAATAGGAGCAGATATAGATCATTCTGCCCCTTGAGCCTGCTTCACCATTCAATGCATAAAGATCATAGTCAGTATGTTTGCGTTCTGTATTCCCCATAAAGAGAAAGTGACGACTGCAGATGCTGGAGATCAGAGTCAAATAGTGTGGTGCTGCAAAAGCAGAACCGGTCAGGCAGCATCCGAGGAGCTGGAGAGTTGATGTTTCGAGCATAAGCTCTTCTTCAGGACTTTCGTATCCCCCATTTCCAGCTACTCAGTAACCCTAACTTCCTGCCTCAGAAGAATCCATCTACCACTAGCTTAAAAATATTCAATGGTCTCCACCATCTTTTGGATCTGTCTGTTCACCACAATTTGTTGCTTTTGCAAATTTCAGCCCTTATGTACAAATATTAAGTTATGAAATTGCTTTGAAAAAAAAGATAATAGTTTAATGATATTTATGATTCTGTTTCTATATAGATAGATTTGCTAAGGTAACTTATTTTGTGATTGCCTTCAATTAACTTAAATGAACATACTGTCTAGAAATCTTATGGAAGATTCTTTGAATCTGATATAGCTTTTGTTATAATGGTTAAGTAAATTACATATACATTTATGCAGTGCTTATATATATCCCTGAATAAATAGATACCTAGCTTGGCGGAGAAGAGATTTAGACAATTCAATAAAGTACCATAAAAATTACTAATAATTGTGGCTTGCTGATGTGTTTGGTAGACAGAAACATGATAAATCAGACATTCAAGAATTGTAAGTTATTTCATGGCTACGCAATTCCTGTCAAAGCTTTGGCCTGGAAAACTAAAACAGCAATTATTTTACATAAACAACTTTCAGAATTTAATCTGGCAAACCAATTGCCCATTTTATATTTATTTAAGCAGTTTTGCTTAATAAATCACACTACTTTGACAGTTGCAATGTATACAATGATTTGTACCTGACAAGAAGCCAAATTTTCATTTCCAGGTTGCAAAATGTGAGGTGGTCTTTTCACAACTTCACCTGCAATTATCATCAACGTGACAGGAGGCAGGTTCAGGGTGTAGATTGTGGCACATGCGAGGCAGAGGTATCAAACAGTGCAGATTTTGCAGATCAGTTCAATTAGAGCGATGGCTTGCCATCCTTTCATTAGTCTTGCGATGATGATATTGCCAAACCTTTGTCAGGAATGCAGAGCAACACCATCCCCTCAAGAGATTCACACTCTATGAACTACACTGACTTGAGAAGGCAAACCACATTCTTATGCCGATTCATGCGATAGCATTTGGTAGTATTCTGGGGACCTGGGTTTGAATCCCACCATGGCAGATGGTAGAATTTAAATTCAATTAAAGAAACTGGGAATTAAAAGTCTAATGATGACCATGAAACCATTGTCAATTGTTGGCAAAACCCACCTGGCTTACTAATGTCCTTAAAGGAAATAAATGGTCATCCTTACTTGGTCTGGCTTACATGTGACTACACACCAACAGCAATGTGGTTGATGCTTAACTGCCCTCTGAGCAATTAGGGATGGGCAATAAATGCTGGCCTAGCCAGCAACTCCCACATACTGTAAAACAAATAAAAAAACTTGAGCTCCGCTGAGCTTATTCTGGGTTGATTGCCACTCAGAGCAGCCAGGAATATCAAGAAAGAGTATTCCCCAGAGATCCTCCTGCACCAGGTTGAGGCCCACATGAACATACTGTTCCCCAGTGGGCCAAAGCTACCTCGCAGTTCCCCAAAGCAGTCTAGTTGAGGTCACCAAATTGGCCAGTGCATTGACACAGCACCAGGAAACATGACATGCACCTTAAGCAACCTGGAATTTGCACTATATGAGGTGACTGAGATGCTCCTCAAATGTTTATATGCAGCCTGGCCTTGCTGCATGCAGCATAGCTGACCTCTTGTGTACGCAATACATGTGACATTACATAGTAGCAAGCATCTTTGCCTAAGGGAAATGATTTATGCACATTATGGAGAAAAAGAGGTGGCGAAGACATGGGAGACACTTTCGAGTTATTACCAAATACCAAAGCTCTTGGATGATCCTACACTTCACCCTTTCCACCTTTCAGGAGCTGAACGAGCTGGTGAGGACTGAGCTGGAGTGTGAGGCCCAAATTCCAAAGGATATCAGACCTTGAGGAGACAGCAATGGCCATCTCAAGAATGCCTGCTGCAGAATGTATGGGTAGAGGCCAGTTCTCCATGGCTGGTGCATAAAGTCTCTTTCACAACTTGGCAGATGAGGTATATGTTTATCCTGTTTGTTAAACACATGGGACCCAACAAAAATGTTGCAGGCCCGTCTGCTTTTTGCACAGGAAGCATTCCTGACCTGTGAAAAAGTCATGCAAAAGGTAGTGTGGTTTCAGGAATGCAGAGTAAAATGGGATTTCCTCTGGGGAAGAAAATCTAGCTTGGCCTTTCAGAAATGCTCCTCCTCAGGCAAATGAAAATCTTTTGATTTAGCCACCAGATTTAATAGTCAAATTAATCCAGCTTGCTGTTTTCTCTTTTCAGCTTTCAAATATGTATTCAGGAGATTTTAGTTTCTTTTTCATGTAGCAATTGGTGCTTGTTTTAAAAAAAAACATAGCTCCATTTAGAAAACTTTTTCCAAATCCAAACGACATAGTCCACGTGTGCGTTATGACCACAAGCTCTAGCCACATTTATTCCCAACACCAAGTCTGGCAGTGATCCTGTTGTTTTATAAATGGGGGACTGTTTGTGCCCCTGGCAACACAGAGACCCATCTCAAAGAGATGGTTTCATCTAGACCGCAGACAAATATAAATCCCCACCAGTGCTGGTGCTGCCTGCTGAGGGACACACTCTGTTCTGGCTGAATTTTCAGCTTGTAGGCCGGCAACAAATTTTTGTTACTACTTTCTGTATGGACGAGATCGTAACTTTAAGAAGATCCAGAGCCAGAATGCAAAAGAAATTTGAAACACGACTTGTTAGCAAATGTGACGATACAGGATTGCAGGAAAAAAAACTTAGGGCAACTTACATGGTCACATACTTAATGGAGGTAACTTTGTAGGACATAAAGAGAATTGCACTATTTAGATAGCGTCTTTGAAGTCAGCACTCACACAATGGGCCAAATGGCCTTCTGGTGTTTTACTATTCTATGATCCTATGCTCAAATATTATACATACAGTTAGAATGAGATCCTAGGCAAGTCTTTAACTCTTCTGTTTTGCCAAGGGGTTATTACTGTTCCAGCTGGGGAAATCCCAAACTAACAAACTCCAAGGAGGAGGATGAATTGTCTCCCCTTCTTTATTCATCTACACCCTTGATTGTGACAACAAGAGTAATTTATAAAGTATTCCTTCCTGTGTGGATATCTTTCTCCCAGACCAAATGAATTTGTTTTCGAAGGAGCCAATTTCACCAGTCCCTTGAATTAACAGTTTGCCAGAACACTGACCTCAACATCGTTCAGGTATGGATAATACCAGCACACAATTTCCTGGTCATGATTCCAAATATCCTCAAAAACATAACCCACTTTCCACACCAGTCTTTAAGTTATGCGTTCATTCTCTTTAATTTTACGTACCTGACACTAATGCGAATGCTGTTCGGGTAATAATCTAGAGATTACAACTTCAAGGTTCTGCTTTTCAATTTGGCGCCTAGCTCCTCATAACCCCTCTGAAGCCCCTCTTTCCTGCTTCTACCAGGTTGTTGGTGCCTCCATGGAACATAACCATTCGGTCCTACCCCACCACAGCAAGTTCCTTATCAGCCCCGAGCAGATGTCCCGAATCCTGGCACCAGGTGAACAAAGTCAATCCCCCTTACTGTATCATGACCTGCTATCAATGAGAGTTAATCGTGTTGCTCCCCTCACTTGAATGCTCATCCAACCTGCAGCCCCCTTTTTATCTAAACAGGTTGAGAGATAATTAAACCTATCAGACAGTTCCAGAGGCTGCCACTCCTGCTTTCTAGGCACCTTTATCTGCTTCATTCACAGTCACACCCACCTCTCCCTGACCACTGACTAATTCAGAAGTCACTATCCTAAGTTATGAGGCTGCCTCTTGGTACAAAGATTTCAGCTAATCATCACCCTCTTTGATGCACCACAATGCTGGTAGTTCAGCTTCCAACTCAAACTCTGAGCCAAAGTTGCTCACGCTTTAAGTACTCAGCACAAATGCGTTTACCCCAGATCAGTGGCATCCAGGAGTTCCCACATACAACAACCCTCATACATTATCTGTTGGGCCATCCTTAATGGGTTTTAATTATGTTATTCACTTACTTATGCTGCCTTTGATATATTTCATTAACGTGTATACTGGACTATATTGAAATCTAAGAAAATAAAATACCATTAACATTCACCAGAGACGAACCAAACAGCTAACTCCTTTCTCTGTAATAGGACAAAGGCCAATTCCAATCAGTGTCTAGCTCTATGTTTGGCTATGGGCCATTTCCAGGGTTTTCCCCCTCCCAGTAATTCTGAGCCAAGAGAGCTGGACACTTGCATTAACCGTCTTTGGATGATGCACAGCTGGGTCTCTTCTGGACGGAGACCCTATTAACCCTGTCGCAGCCATGGTGACTTCACACCAGGATTTATGTAAAATATATATGATGTCAACATAATTAGAAACAAACATTTCCCCACTCCCTCCCTTGCAAAGCAAATTGAAAGGGGGGGTTGGGGGGGTTAGCAAACAGAGTGTGACAAGTCTTTAACTCTTCTGTTCAGCTTTGCACAAGGAACTAACTGCTTCTCAAGTTAAAATGAAATTTTGCAGCTGTGTGCATAAGTCAAGAATAGATATTGACCATTTAGAGAAGTCAAAATTATCAGAACAGAGCTCTCTAAGTTCCACAATACACAAGTATCGATTGCACAGTGTGAAGGTGATTTGTGCATATCACACTGGACCTTCCCACTAAGTCAGCAAATGCTCAAAAACATTTGCATGGACCAGAGAAGCTTAGGTGGGACTGGAAATAGTGATGATAATATCTTCAGAGTGGATAACATGTATGTCTTGAACATCCTTCTAAACAGCCTTAATAAAACTTGGTCAATGGTATGGGACTAAGAGTATAATAGCAGCCCATGCAAGAACCTATTACTTTGTATGATTTCCCTTATCAGATCTCGGAGTTACTTTCCATTAACAGGTAAAATACATTTCAGGAATCATTTGCCCTCCAGTATTAGTTTATAACAGTAATCCATGATAAACACGGCCTAACATATATGAACATAGAGATGACATCCATGTTTCACTGTGATAAACAATGGAGATTTAAAATGTGACCGCTAAAGTATTTGCTCAGGGTGGAGGGTTCTACAATTTCAATACCATTTGCATGTGTGAAAGAAGATGACATTTTATCAAGCCAAAACCTCAGGCGATATATTCAAAATGAGAAGTCTCAATACATTAAAAGACAATGGGTGTGCCTGTAATGAAATTATTCTCAAATGCATATGAAGCAGCAAAATTAGTTAAGATCAAAACCGAGGTTATATTATTCTAAGCTTTATGCAGACCCACCATTATATTTAAAGCCTTTGTAACAGGCTCAAAAACAGAGATAGACAGGTGCCCAATCCAATCTGTAAAAGTTCTTACGCTGCCTTTCTCTTTCAGAGTCAAAAAGTGGGGTGCTGGAAAAGCACAGCCAGTCAGGCAGCATCTGAGGAACAGGAGAATCGACATTTAGAGCATAAGCTCTTCATCAGAAATGTTCCTGATCTGGAACGTTCCCTCTTTTTTTTCCCTCTGTTGCATATTGCTATTTCCAAAGAGAAGTTTTTAATCATTGTACCTATCATACTCCAGAATACAAAGTCCATATAAACACATTTATACACTATCGATATTTTAATAGAGTCAGGTGATACGTCAAAAACAGGCGCTGAAGTAAGGTAGGAGGGGGGTTCATGTGGAGCTAAGAAAAACCAGCAGAGACCTGGTGGGCCAAATCGTTTGTCTCTGCGCTCAAAGGTTTTCTGTTCTGATTAATATTTTTGTTTATAAAAAAGTTAGACTATCAGGTTTCATGATGCAAGCAGAAGTTAATCACGTGTAATGCTGATTGGGAACAGTGCCTGACATCAGAATGAACTCAGGTTCTCAATCTGGCATCAGTGTGGAGTAATCCCAAATTAGCACAGGATGGTCAGACATAGAATAGATGGAACCTCAGCCTAAAACATGTTTCAACTCAGTCCCTGTAGTACATAGCCCACTGTATTGGATGACCATTTGCATACTCTTTGCAATTTTACCCTTTTGATCCAAACCACGCCAGTGTACTGGTAAAGTCACTATCTTGCAGTTGATACAAATGACAAAATTATAATCCTGCAAATCATATGACCATGAAAGACTTTCAATACCTAATAAATACAAGACAATTCCTAGGTTATATTTTACTTCCTTGAATAGTGTAAGTTTGTACACAAAAACACTGACCTAAAAGCTCCTGCCAGCATTCCAGATCAGGCAGGCTTTGCTTGTTTTATCATTCAAACTGCCAACCAACTAGTAGAATTTATTGTCCATTTCCCATGACCCTTAGGATTGCAATGGTGATCCTCCTTCTGAAAGCACAGCAGTCCATGGTTTGAAGGTATATCTACAGTGCTGTTAAGAGAGGAGTTCCCTGACTCTGACTCAGTAAAACTGAAGGAATCTCAATATAGGTGAGGCAGTATTTAATACTGATGACTGCAGGCAACTACACATGCACACTCTTTGGTTCTAAGCACTGATATCAATGTGTAGCTGTTTTTGGTGTCAAGAAGTCTATGTAAGAATCCTACTCACTGACTACAGTTCAGCCTTCAACACTATTATCCCCTCGAGACTGATTACTAAACTTAGTAATCTCGGACTAAGCCCCATTCTCTGCAAATGGATCCCCAGTTTCCTGACCCACAGGCCACAGTCAGTCAAGGTTGGGGACGATATTTCATCCTCACTAACACTCAGCACTGAAGCCCCTCAGGGAGGTGTACTTAGCCCCTACTGTACTCACTATACACCTATGACTGTGTCACCAAATACCAGACTGATGCCATTTACAAGTTCGCTGATGACACCACCATAGTTGGTCGAATCTCAGATGGTGATGAAACAGACAACAGATGGGAGGTAGAAGACCTGGAAAAATGGTGCACTGAGAACAACTTAACTCTCAATGTCGGCAAAACCAAGGAACCCATTATTGACTTTCATGGGATATTACTCATGCCCCCCCCCCCCCCTACACATTAACAGTACAGAGGTGGAACAACAATGGGAGTGGTCATCAACAAAAAGCTTTCTGGGACTCTTCATGTGGATGCACTGGTTACAAAGGTCTAGCAACGTCTCTTCTTCCTCAGGCAGCTGAGAAAATTTAGCATGATGGCAAATACCCTTGCCAACTTTTATAGGTGCGCCATCGAGAGAATTCTGTCTGGATGCATCACTACCTGGTATGGCAACTGTACCATTCAAGATCAGAGACAGTTACAGAGAGTGGTGAACTCGGCCTGGAGAATCACAAAGGCCAACCTCCCATCTATAGAATCCATCTACCAGGCCCACTGTCAAGGAAAGCCTGCCAGCATTCTCTAAGATCCGTCCCACCCGGTCAATGCTTTTCTACAACCTCTACCATCGGGGAGAAGGTACAGAAGCCTGAACGCACGCACTAGCCGGTTTCAGAACAGTTTCTACCCGACTGTTGTTAGAATACTGAATGGACTCTCAAACTCTTAGCATTCGCCTGTACCTGTTTTTGGTTTTTGCCGCTGTTTACCTATTATTTACTTAACTATACTATTTAACTATGAAATCTGCCTGCATTGCTCACAAGACAAAGCTTTTCACTGTACCTCGGTACATGTGACAAATTCAATTCAATGAGACGTCATGGGCAAATATATTACTCTATATATGTGCAAGGAAGTATGCGTGATTTTGAAGTGGGCTGCAGTAATAGGAAGAAGAATGCCAGGCATGGGATGGGGATGGTGGAAAATTCCCAAAATGAGAAAGGAAGAGAAAGACAGCCCCAGAGCCAGAGATTGGGGAGGTGAGCTGACATGGAGGTCCCAGGAGTTTGGAGACCCTTCCTTCTGTTTACCTTCTTTACTCTCCCTGGCCCTCCTGGTCACCCCCAGCATCCCTTCCACCCTCTATCAATATCCCGCACCCCCCCCCTCCCCCACCCAGTCCCAACACTCCTCCACCCACTCTGGCTATGGCCTCCTGAAACCTGCATCCATGCAATTCAAGTGGCACAGAGTGAGCATGCAACAGTGTTTGCAAATGCAGCCCATTGAAGATGTGCCCATGTGACAGTTGCACTTGGCCTTCCCGTCAGCAGAGATCATAGACTTGGAAAGAAAGGAGCCTTGATGAGTTGCGGCAGTGCACTTTGTACTTACAGATGTAGAAGCCATAATATGCCAGTCGTGAAGGGAATGAATCTTGAAGGTGATAAGAATTGAAATTCATTTTTAGCTCAGTTGTTTCAGAACTGTTACTACACTGGCATTTACTGGAAGATATGGAACTGCTTTTCCAAAAACATACTTCAATTAATTGTATGAATAAATTATATGACATAAAATACAAAACAAATAAGTTTGTTTTTAATCCTGAATGTCACTTACTACATCTATATTTATGTTTAACATTTAACAGGTCAACGCAGTTCTTCTGTTTTCAGCCCCTCAATGTACTAAAGCAGGAGTTTCTCTTAGCAAGTAGTCTTGAACCTTGGAACGTGCCAAACTGAGTTATGTTCTATCCACAGAAAACAGGTTAGACGAAATCCGATAAATCACCACTCCATTGGTCTGCGTGCAATCAAAGTGACGAGAGGTCTCACTAACAGTATATCAAGTTACACTTATTCAGCAGTAAACTGCTAACTGATGCCAATTTTCCTAGAGCTCTCTGTGTCACATTCAGTCAAATGTTGCCTTAATGTCAAGAGCAGTTACTCTCATTCTACTGCAGGAATTCAACTCTTTTGTCTATGTTTGTCTACAATTGGCTGACAGGTCTCCTTCTGCACAGCAACACTTCTGTGATTCTGTTTGGACCAGGCTTGCAATGTGGTCTGAAGCCAAGTGGGCACTGTGGTACTCAAACTGAGTATCAGTGACCAGGTCACTATCGAGCGCTGCTTGATGAAGATGTCATCTGCAATACCATGTCCTATCACCCGGCTGATAATATAGAGAAAACCAATAGGGTGGTAGTTACCTGGATTGGATTTGACCTGATTTTTTTTGTGAGCAAGAAATCAGAGGTGATTTTTCACATTATTGGGTGGATGCTAATGTTGTAGCTGCACTGAAACAGCTTAGCTTGAGACACAGCTAGTTCTTGAACACAAGTACTTAGGACGAGAGCTGTTGTCAGCCCCAATGTTTTTGCTGTATCCACTGCACACAGCCATAGTCTGATATCAGGTGGAATGAACTAAATTGGCCAAAGATTGGTCTCCACCAATGAAAATGATATTTTAATGGAATCTTCTGCTCAAATAGCTCCCTAATTATCCATCACCATTCACAATTGGATATGGCAAGACTGCAGATCTATTATCTGATCCTTCGTACTGTTTTCTTATCTTTCCAGAAGAAATGTCTGGAACATCTAATTTGCCCCACCCTGATAACTGCCTCCCCCCTGGATGCCTTTGAGCAGCTTTGTCAACTTAATCATGAAATTTTGCGAATACTGTCCATTGTCACTGTTGACATGTACATGACAATTAAAGTGACTGCTGACTTCAAATACGATGTCTCGGGATCATTCCAGAAAGCCTAGAGGCATCCGCGCTACATTAGCCAGGCACTTGTTGAGTAGTATATTATCAAAGTGGCTGTCAATTTCTGACAAGTAATTTGTTTTCAGAAACTGTGGGGGTCTCACATAAATGTTCAAAAATCAAGTCTTTACTTCTTCCATTGTTTGTTTTAATGTTTCTGTCATTGACATTCCATCATTGTCATGACCCATTCCACAGCCATTAAGGCAAATGGGAAGCCAGTTCTGAGGTCACTGTAATACTAGTGGTTAAGGCCATAAGAAACAGGAACACAAGTAGGCTCAATGGCCCTGTCATTCAATAGGATCATGGCTGATCTGACATTCCTCACATCCATTTTCTTGCCTATTCACCGTAAAAGGTTCCGTGACTGATCAAGAATATGCAGAAGGACTCTGCCCCCACAGCTTGCTGTGGCAAGGAGTTCCAAAAACTCTTGAACCTTAGAGAAGAAATTCATCCTCACCTCAGTCTTAAACTGCCACCCCTTTCAATCTGAGATAATGCACTCTGGTGCCAGGCTCTACCCCCAAGGGTGGTAACATCCTCTTAACATTCACTCTGTCAAGCCCCTTAAGAATCCTTTATATTTCAATGAGATCACCTCTCATTTTTCTAAACTCTGGTGAGTAGAGTTCCAACCTGTTTAGCCTTTGCTCATAACACAATCCCTCCATACCAGGGTTCATCTAATGAACCTCTGAACTGCCGCTGATGAAATTATATCTTTCCTTAAGTATTGATCCCAAAACTGTTCACAATACTCCAGATGCAGCCTCACCAGCACCTTGTTGCAGCAAGACTTCCCTACTTTTATACTCCAACCCTCTTGAAATAAGGGCAAACATTCCATTATTTCTCTGTAATGAAGCCATCCATGGTGGCTCTGCTGGATTGGTTACGATTTTTCCAAATGTTCTAGTATTTCCTTAATAATTGATACCAATACTTTTCTAAGAATAGATGTTAGACTAATTGGCCCATAGTAACCTTTTTTTTTGCCTCCCTCCTTTTTGAATAGGGCTATCACAATAGCAGTCTTTCCGATCTTCTGATATTTCTCCAGAATTCAATGATTTTCGGATTGATTCACACTGTATTGGATTGTTGGGGTAGTTGGATTGATTGATTAACACCCTGTAACTTGTCACATTCTGTTATGTATCTCTTCCAACTCCACCGTCTGAGACCAAGAATGTGACGTGCGAAGAATCACATTGTACCAAAGTGCCCTGGTACACCCATATGCCAGGATGTTGTGATTAAAGTTACTCATTGCAAATCTTACTCAAGAGCCAATTAATATATTTATCTTCTGATGTCACCACTCTCCATTCAGAATGGGTGTGGTATGCCATTTGACACACACATCAATTTGCTAGATCCTGGTCTTCAAGACACTGCTGCCAATAATTAATTAACACAACAAGGACCATTTCTCTATAAGCTCCAAAGTTACTTCTTCCCAGTGCAGAATCTGTCTAACTGCCAATGGTGAGGCTTTGCATGACTGTCATTGTGGAACTTTCTCAGACAGTACCATTGCTTACAAGTGCATCACGCGAATGGCGAAGGTATTATTGACCAACACAAACTGAAGTGGAGTTATTGAAGCATGTATCCGAGTATATGGCAGCTTTATACTTTGGTACTGTCACATGTCATCAACAGACAGGGCCAATTCTAGCTATGCTTGTTCCCATTTCAGCTTTCCTCACCTGTTGCTAGTGTTAGCGAACTGTCGAAAATTCTTATGGAAGTATTCGGGGACAGTGGGTTTTTACAAGTTAGCATTTCTGATGTAGATTTTCACATGAGGGAATGAGTTGGGGGCTGAGTTGGTAAGGGACAGCAAGGCAAAATGACATTTCTCAGAGGCTGTCAATCTGAAAAAAATCATAACATCAAACACATGAAATTATAAGGTATCAACAGAGGTCTGAGTACAATGACACAAATCTACTCAGCATTTGTGATTAACTAGCAACTTGGAGAGGCCATATAGAATGGTTATAATGGCTGACAAAATCCCGTAGTGAAATAATGGACAGTTTTGTAATGGTGGAAGGTAGTTAATTAATACACTGTAAAATTGGTGGTGGCATTTTCATTCAGCACAACACTTACATTTGCATAGCGCCATTGGCATTGCAGAATCTCCAATGAAAAGGGGATGCTACACCCAAGCATGAAGAAAAGTTGTTGCTGATTTACAGCAGGGTTTAGGAGGGTTCAATTAATTCCATATATAATTTCTTACATCTGATTTCAGGCTGTTTGATGTGAATCATTGGGAGCAGATATGGAAAAGTTCCTCCATTCATTCAACAATACTGTTCCGCAATTTCAGTGCACAAGAAAAATTATTCCTGTTGTAGTATATGTGGCTGAAATGCATAATCTACAGCTATTCATCATGGCAACAACATCATGCATTTGTATGAAACACAAAACGTACAGTTAAAAAAGATGCAAGGAGCTTCTTTCGCATGAAAGTATCTGGGTGCTCCTGTACATTAATCACAAAATGATGGTTAGGAGGATAACTGGATTGTTGGTCTTTGTTAGTTTCATATTCCATTCCCTTTGCAACAAAGTATTGGTACAGTGCATTGTTAAGACCACATAGTCATAGAAACAGATCCTTTAGTCCAACTCATCGATGCCAACCAGAAATCTTAAATTAATCTAATCCCATTTAGAGGATTGTGTATACTCTTGGTCTCCTAGTAGTTCAGAGTAGGGATTTACTGAGAAAAGATTGAACAATTTGGTCCTATACTCATTGGAGAGGAGTATAGTAGAATGAGAGATGATCTTATTTGAAAATATCCAATTCTAGGAGCTTCACAGATGCTGGAAATTGTGGGTACTGAGAGGAAATTGTGGGTACTGAGAGGATATTGTGGGTACTGAGAGGATATTTCCTGAGTGGGAGTTTAAAAGTGAGGCATTTCCCATTTAAGATGGACATAGGAAGGAACTTTGTTTCTCAGAGGGCAAACATTAATCTTTAGAATTTTCTTCCACAGTGAGCAGTAGAGGCTGGATCATTTAACACATTCAAGGCAGTGGCTAGATTTTTGATCTACAAGGGAGTCAAAGATTATGCAGAAAGTAGAGTTAAGGCCACAATCCTACTGAATGACACAGCAGGCTCAGTTGGCCAAATGGCCGACTCATGCTATTTCTTTTGATCTTAGTTTACAGGAATGTAACCAAAAGTAACAGTGACATATATACTGTGATATACCAGCTTGATCAAAACGCTCTTTTTTGTAAAAAAAAAACTCAGACAGGTGAAGATAGAGGGATGAAATCAGGAATGTGCAAGATGCCAGAATTGAAACAGCATTAATATCTTGGAGAGTCGTAGAGCTGGAGGGGTTTACAGAAATAACAAAGGTTCAATCCATTGAAGGATTTGAAAACAAAAGTGAGAATTTTAAAATCAAGGAATTGCAAGAGTGGAAATTAATGTGGGTTGGCACACACAGAGATGTTGAATGAACAGGGCTTGGTGTGAATCAACAGAGGCAGTAGAGGTTTTGAATAAGCCCAGGTTTACAAGGGTGAATGTTGGGAGGCTGACCAGGCTATCATTCAATTGAAGAAATTCAAAATCAAATGTATAACTTATTGGAGAAAGTGAGGGCTGCAGATCAGAGTCGAAAAGTGTGTTGCTGGAAAAGCACAGTAGGTCAGGCAGCATCCGAGGTGCAGAAGAATCAATGTTTTGGACATAAGCCCTTCTGAACTACTAGGAGACCAAACTACTAGGAGTCCTCTAAATTGGACTAGATTAATTTAGAATATCTGGTCGGCATGGACAGATTGGACCAAAGGGTCTGTTTCTATGACAGTGAGGTCTCAACAATGGACTGTAGCAATACTTTGTTACTTTTGTATTCCATTCCTTTGCAACAAAGACCATTCCTGATGAAGGGCTTATGCCCGAAACGTCGATTCTCCCGCACCTCGGATGCTTCCTGACCTGCTGTGCTTTTCCAGCACCACATTGTATAACTTCTTGATCAAACATATGATGATTCACTTGTATACCAATGATTCATTTTCATTGTTCAGTGATTAGCAGAATGTATGATTAGGAAATAATTGGTTTGAAACCTTCATACTTGTTGAGTCACTAATTACAAAATGGTTTAGGCCAATTGTTTACCTGGTTTTGATAATGCTTTATTCAGGTGCAAATTATTCCTGCTTTTACCATTATTTGGTAGAAAGATGTGATCTGAACCAGACATAAAGCAGTGTTTCTCTTGTGTACAAAATCTGCTTTAGATGTCAAGAAAAATCAAAACATACTTGATATTAGAACCCATAAACAAAAAGGCACTGTATTAAAGTAGGATTTCCACACTGCCAAACAATGCTCAATGGCGCTACTAAATGCTGAACATACCAGTGTCATGAGCTGAAGTGATCTCACGGCTTTACAACAATAGCAACATGTGTCAATGCATGATGCAGCTACTGGCAGTGTCTGTTGTTTTTTCACCATTGGGAACAAATATTTACTCTTTACTATGACTGGTCTTAAAAAAAGGTCAAAAAGTACCGGAAATGGGTCCGGGTCTTCAACTAAAAACAGTTATTGAAGCTGCCACAAATGTATTTTAAATGTACAAGGAATGAAATGGCATTGGGATGATTTTGTTTCAGGTGAGCCCTTGGGGAAAACAGAGTCATTTAAAGAAAGACAGGCTTGTATTTATATAGCATCTTCCCAACCACAGGAGGTCTTGAAGTATCGCATTGCCAAAGAAGTTGTCTTTTGAAATGGACTCACTGATGCAAAATAGAGAAAGCACCAGCCACAGTGCACATAGTAAACACATACCAAACAGCATCACAGTTAAACTTTTTTTTGTTGTTGATTCAGGGATAAATATTGACCAGAAATAGCTCTCTAGCTCTTCAACCTCAGTTTAAGATTTCATCCTTTTCAGCCTAATTAACAATCCAGCACTCTTCCCATCAGTACTGCACTGGAGTATCCGTTTTGACGTATGTGCTCAAACCTTCAAAGTTGAACTTGAACCAGTAACCTCCGGATTATCAACTGAGGCATGTTTGTACCTTCAGTCTTTCTCTCCACATTGACACGTGAAACAACATGTGAAACATCATGCACCAAATGCTGATCCACTTGCACATTGCATCCTCTTATTTGACATTGTGAAGACATTGCCACTACAATTCTTTTGCAGCAATTAAAGTAAAATATTTACAAAGCTACCGATTGGCTGAGGACTGATGCAAGAGAGAATAAGAATTCAATGTGAGCAATCTAATTTAGAGGCTTTTGTCCCATGGGATTAGGGTTGAACACTGAGTTTATATTCCAACTTGACAGTAATGAGCATTGCAAATTGCAGGAACCATATTTGAAAATGAGTTACTAACCTTTAAATCTTCCATAGCACTTTAAACATAGCAAACCTAATTTGACTAATTACATTTTACTGTTGCTCCCTTTGTTTTGGGATGAAGGAGGGTGGGTAATGGTAGAAAGGGAACAATAAGCAGACAGTTCCCTTTTGA
Source organism: Chiloscyllium plagiosum (assembly GCF_037043375.1). Lineage (NCBI taxonomy): Eukaryota > Metazoa > Chordata > Chondrichthyes > Orectolobiformes > Hemiscylliidae > Chiloscyllium > Chiloscyllium plagiosum. The sequence goes on along the minus strand of NW_028270139.1, from coordinate 64,333,705 downwards.
TTTCATCTTTTATCTGTAAATATTGCAATACAAATATCCCAACTTCAGAGGAATATTTACATTCCTATTTGCTGCACCAGGAGATGCAGAATTTAATTCAGAGTCTCCTACTTTAAAAATGAAGTAAAATTCCCATACTAGGATGTTGCCTGGTATGGAAGGAATGTCTTACAAGGAAAGGCTGAGTGCCTTGAGGCTGTTCTCGTTAGAGAGAAGAAGGTTGAGAGGTGACTTAATAGAGACATACAAGATAATCAGAGGGTTAAATAGGGTGGACAGGGAGAGCCTTTTTCCAAGTCTGGGGACGGCAAACACGAGGGGACACAACTCTAAAGTGAAGGGAGATAGGTATAAGACAGATGTCAGAGGTAGTTTCTTTACTCAGAGTAGTAAGGGTATGGAATGCTTTGCCTGCAACGGTAGTAGATTCGCCAAGTTTAAGTGCATTTAAGTCATCATTGGACAGGCATATGGATGTACATGGAATAGTGTAGGTGGGATGGGCTTCAGATTAGTATGACAGGGCAGCACAACATCGAGGGCCGAAGGGCCTGTACTGCGCTGTCTTGTTCTATGTTAAAAAAAAGTTTATGATTTCTTTTGGATTTTTTGCCTGCCAATGAAAATAACAGTTGATTAGTTTGTACTTATTTCCCTAAAATAATGGATTTCATTGTAGTTCACAGTTACATTGAGTGTATTAAAAAATAAATGCTTACTAACTGGCTTTCTGATCTTGTGCAAATTGGATACTGGATCATGATGTTAAAGTGGCGGAGCTAAGATTCACACAGTCCTATCAATAAGCAGTTTAATTCTTTAGGTATAGTGAGGAGATAGGACTTTTTTAAACTGTGACCACTTAAGAAGAACTGGATTCAGTCAAGCTAAGACACTTATGCAAACTTTGCACATTTTAAACATGCTAAACTGATTTTTTTAAACAGGAAAGTAGAGGAGAGAACTCCTACTTCTCCCTCTATTAATATACCCTTTAGATCACAGGTTTTTTTAACGTTATCTTTAGCAACTGGCTGTGTTTTAGAAGTGGTTTCCTTATAAGGATTCTGGTTTCTTGATTAATGAGGGAGACATAAACCATGTCTGTTATAACAAAGGTCACAGTACATTTGAATGGCTTGGAGTAAGCTAGCCCAATGTTCCAGTTTAACACAGGACAGTTCCACTATTGTTGATAGTTATATTTTTGTATAGTCAATTTATTGATTTCATTGCAGCTTTTTAATGTTACCAAGAATCGCTTTTCTGAAACAAAGTAAACTTATCCTAATTGATTCATCCTTCCACTCATCCTAGTTCTTAAGCTGCCTGGTAGTTCATTGGTGTTTGTTATGAAACCTTCTTCTTTGTGATGAATTTCTTAGGAGATCTTTTGTTTAAGTAAGGACAGGAATTAGAGAACAAAAGCTTTTTCATTACAACGATACCACGTGCAAATGGTGGGATGGTGCATTTTATATTTTCAACACTGCCTTATGTCAGAAAAGGGTCAACAATAACATTTTTTTTAAAATGGCATGTTTCCTTTAAAACTTGCACTCCCCTTTCCTCAACCCTAAATCTCCTTTCAGTTCCTGATTTCTGCAATACATTTTCTTGGATTTAAATATCTAAAATCTAGCCAAACTGTGTTATGAACTTTATCTCATCATGGTATGGAATAATGTTTTAAACAATGTATTACTGCACACTGTTTTAGAGAGAATTTGCTGACTTCCATTGAAAACACTGTACTGCATGCTAAAGAAAACAGCACTGGCTCGTTCTTTCACACAAAAAATCCAAAAGTATTATGTTGAGTGCAATTAACGCAAGCAAACAATCCACCTTTTCTTCTGTTAATAAACGTTTCTGTGGCACTCTATGTTTCTGCCTTTCCACACCCAGCCCCCTGGCTCTTTGTCAGGCTGTTTAACTTGCCCAAACAAGACAGAGATTTAGAAACATGATCCGCCCATTCCCGCATAGTGAAACCAAGCAACCACTTCAGTATGGAAATGAGGTGGATGAGGAGACAAAGCCAATAAACTGCGAGCAATTTACAAAGGCATTAACAAATTGAGTCACATAAATAACTACAGTTTAGTCAGTCACAGGGACAGAAAAACTTAGTGCACTTCTCACCACTAAAAGTCAATTATAGAGTCGAAACAAAAACAAAACATCAATCATATCTTCCTTAAGCATTGCTGGACGTCAGGTTTGAGATACAGAGTGATGCCAATTGCATGGGTTCAATTCTCACACCAGCTGAGGTTACCATGAAGCACTTTCCTTCTCAACCTTTCTCATCACCGGAGGTGTGGTGACCCTTGGATTAAACCACCACTCTCTAACAGAGAGCAGCTCTATGGTCTGGTAAGACTCTGTCCGACTTTACTTTTTATGTACCAAATATAAACACACAATAAAAGAGTTTGATAATGCAGTCGATTCCATACAAGTTCACCAACAATCAGCACAGAAGATAAACACACTCCAGAGAAAAATCTCTTATTTGGTTATTTTCAGGAGTTTACATGCAATCGAACTGAATAACGAATCATCTCTGAACATTGAAGTGACACTTGTGAAACTGATCAGTAACATAAAATGAAAACAAATGTAATACTTCACGAAAGTCTTCATAGAAATCACATATTCTGATAAATATTTTCTCAAGCCAAACTTTGGTTTCATCTCCAATTCTCAGAGATCAAATCTCACTTGAAGTACTTACCAAAAGTGCACATTGTACAAAATTGGCCTAATTTCCCATCAGTAACAATTAGACTGGAGATATTTTGTGGAATTATAAGCACGATTCTATGCTTCATATAACTCCTTATGTCATATGACTTATACAGATTTATAAAAGTCCATTATGGTCCAGGAATCTCTTATCCAAACTAACAATGTTTTTTCAACAAGTTCAATAACATTTACAGGAAGGCAAAACAATAGAAATACTGTTTTGCAAAGAAGAAACAACCTATTTAACAAAGGAATTTATGCTGAGATAAATTAACATGCCATTGAAGATGCCAATTCTAACTCTTGCCAAATTCAGTCACTAATCCAGGGAAAGATAAGTTCCTAGATTCTTTTATTACCCATTGCTTAAACCTTTCACTCCTAAATCCTAACTGCAAATACTGTAAATCAGAAACAAAAGCAGAAATTTCTGGAAAAGCTCAGCAGGTCTGGCAGCATCTGTAAAGAGAAATCGGAGTTAACATTTCAAGTCCAATGACCATTCCTTAGAACGGATGGTAGCTAGGAAAATGTTTTATACACAGAAGGTAGGGTGAGGAAAGAGGGTAAGGAGTAAATGGCAGGTGGGGAATAGAGCCCAAAGAGAGAGAAGAACAGTTGGACAAAGAAGTGGATAACAATCTGGTTGGGAGGGCGAATAGCTGTTAATGGAGATTGTTAGTGGCTAACAATAGGTAGTGTGTAATGGCAGACTGTGATAACAAGGACTGGTATGTGGGATTGGGCCCTTGGATACTGAGGAGAGGGGAGGTAAATGGGCAAGTGTTACACCTTTGGCAGCTGCAGGGGAAGGTGCAGTGGTTGTAGGCTTGTTCGGAGTGAAGGAAGAGTGGACCAGAGTGTCCCAAATGGAATGGTCACGACACAACATGATCATCTTCACCACTGTGCCCATTTCTTTAGACAAGAGTTCTCTCCCCATTCCATGGACCACTTTACCCAGCTCTAATACTCTCCTTTCACGTGGGCCCCTCACTCTCAACACCCTCATTCCCACAGCTCCATTTACCACCTCACTCCTCCATATCCAAGGGCCCAAACATAACCTTCCAAGTGAAGCAGCACTTTACCTTCATTTCACACTAGTCTACTGCATTTGCTGCTCCAGACGTGGTCTCCTCCACACTGGGGAAACAAAGCATCGAATGGGTGACTGTTTGGCAGAACACCTACGTTCCACCTGCAAAAATGACCCAGATCTGCCAGAAGTTGCCTGCCACTTCAACACACCACCCTGTTCCCTTGCCAATATCTCTGTCTCAGCCTTACTGCAGCATTCTAACAAAGCTCAGCGCAAGCTGGAAGAGCAACACCTCATTTTCCGCTTGGGGACCATGTAGCCCTCTAGACTCAAAATCAAGTTCAATAATTTTAGAGCCTAAATTCTCCCATGTCCTAGCCCCCACCCCATACACCAGGCCTTGTTATCACAGTCTGCCATAACACACCAACTATTGTTAGCCACGAACAGTCTGCATTTACTCTATTCACCCTGGCCCCCCACCACCCCCAGCCGGATCGTTACCCACTCTTTTGTCTGTCCTTCTTTTCCTTTGGGCCCAATCCCCATCTATTGTTTATTCCACACCCTACCTTCTGTATAAAAACCAACATTTTTTCCAGCTATCATCAGTTCTCAGGAAGGGTCACGGGACATGAAATGATAACTCTGATTTGTCACTTGGATAAAGGTCATTAGTTCAGCTACCTTTTGCTGCTTCCCTTTTTCCCTTGCCCACCAATGAGGGTAGAGAGTGTTTTCAGCGGTAGTGCAGGACATGAAGCAGACAGCTGAGGGGCAGAATTACACGCAGAGAAAATATTCTACTCTCAATAAATGCAGACTTTCAAAAAATTCACAAAGCTGTCAAATACATACCGTGCTGCCACAGAAATGCACACTTGATCAATTTGCTGTACTGAGAACGACAGCTGTGACTGATCAAGGGAAGATCTAGATTTGCTAAATTTTCTTAAATTGTTCATATATTTTTACGATCCCCAGAAACTGCCACCAACCACCTTTGGAAGATATTGGTTTCTTTCTGTGGATGGTTGAAGAAAATTATAACTAAGTGCAAACAAACACTGAAATGAATACATTTATGATGAAGTTATACAACCAAACGCAAGATAAAATGACGTTCTAAATCTATGCAGACTTTTTCCATTAGTCACTTAAGTAAAAACAGCCAGCTGTAGAGAAGAATATTAGGCAGCTTTACATGTGGTATCCTGTCAGCCATCCCTTCCCACCCAAAAATCTCTGGGGAGTGATCTTGAGCCAACTCCCTCAGACAATACCCTCCCTTATCGGAGCAGACTGCTGTCTGATTTCCTGTCTCAAACCCATACTTCTGCTTGGGACAAGAACAAGTCCATACCAGAGGGCGAACATTTCTACAATAGAAGATCAGGTTGTATATAGTGTGTGCTTCTGTTTGACTACGATTATGGTAGGAGGCTGCAGATTCTAACATTTTCATCAGTAGATCATTAAATCATACAACAAATAAAACTTGGTCAACAATATTTTGCACAATTCTTTTTTGCTGCGTATATTGTTTTGCCAAAATAATTTTCTCTCAATTCTGATGGACTATATGGTTTTCAAATCAGCATGCTGACCTCTTTTGTAATATTCAGTTCAAATCAAGTTAAAATGATTGAATGAAATTTGATAATTTAAATATTACATAATTGCCTGATTAAAATCCAAAACATTGATCTTTTGAACTACCAGTGACACTTGTCACTAACCTATTAACTATTTCAGATGTTTTCTATCACAATAGCAGAAAAAAGTATGAATCTTTTTTTGTTAATTCATTGCCTGATGTACACAATCCCATTAGTTAATAAGAGACGTATCTTAATCTTATTGAAATAATGTGTGAAGTTGTGGGAGAGACACAGATTGCAAATACAAAGTATTGTTGACATTCCAGGTTATCCATAGTGTTGGTGGTGATTAAACATAAAACACTGAAAATATTCAGTAATTACACCATCGTCTAAAACAAGAGAAAAAAAATTAAAAGAGTAATATTGCAGGGAGGGATACTTCATCAGATCTTAAGAATTGTGGTAGGCGAAAGTGAGGACTGCAGATGCTGGAGATTAGAGTCAAGATTAGAGTGATGCTAGAAAAGCATAGCAAGTCAGGTAGCATCTGAGGAGCAGGAAAACTGACATTTCGGGCAAAAGCCCTTCATGAGGTTTGAGGCCTCATTCCTGATGAAGGGCTTTTGCCTGAAACGTCGATTTTCCTGCTCCTCGGATGCTGCCTGACTTGCTGTGCTTTTCCAGCACCATTCTAATCATCGATTGTGGTATACAAGCTAATCTTTGAAGGGTCTTAAAAATCTAAAACAAAAGGGACTTGGCTTATACACTTGAGTATATCCTGATGTGGGTACAGGTGATTGTCATTTTGAAATGTTAAAATAGAAACTATAACCAAGGTAACTCAACACAAACCTATGTGGCATGTTTATTTGAATGAATTCATTTGACAAGCATTCCATTATCCACACTGGAAACATTTTAAAATCCATCCATTTAATTATCTTTGATAACAAATACAGTTCAGCAAATTCATTTGAATCATCTTGGCTGTGGCATCATCTGGATCAGATGTAGTGCCTTCAGTTTCAGAAACATCCTCCCCAGCAAAACAGCTTCCATTTCACTGAACTTAGTGCTCCACATTTTGGAATTATCCTTTGATTTGCTGATTAAAACCAACACAAAATATCAAATGGGGCAGTGTGCTTATTTTCATACTTTGTAAAAATATTTCCGTCCTGTGTCCTTTGCACAGGCTGCTGGAAAGCCTATTCCACCCATTATTGATTTACAACTTCATTCAATTTTCATCCATCCAAACTGTCATCATGGATATGCAGAAAAACCCATGCATGGGACTTGATTTTTGGCCCGGTTCATCTTTGTAAATTAGCATAGATTTTAATTACATTTTATTGGTGATGAATCTGGTCTTCTCATGTCCTGTTGTTTTCACTGGAACAGCCTTTGAATCTTCCCACTCCACGATTCAGTTGCTGGGCACATCCAAATTCACAGGCATATCATTCATGTCGCCATGATGTAATATAATGGTGTTAATTGTATTTTTGACTGATAATTGCTGAAAAAAGTTAATTGTGGCAGAGGTTTTTATGGTAGGCTCTGAGCACTCTTGGTCTCCTGCTGAAACACTAGGCATTTTGTTCCTTAAGGCAGCTGCACAAAGTAACTGTTGCTCTGAAAGCTTCACTGGATTCTGTTTGATTTAGCTCATTTAAATGTGTATACATGCATTGTTTTTTTTGGTGATGATGTTACCATTCTGATGGTTCGAGGACCCAGACTGATAACATGCTTCTCAAGACCAAGCCAGTGGATCATCCCTGTCTCATGCATATTTGATTTCAGGTAGTGTCATCAGGGAGAATTGTATCTAATTTCAATCTTGCAGCAGTTTTTCACCAACGTGGAATTCCCTCATTGCCACAGTTACTTGGATGAGTTAGTGAGTGTTACAACTTTCAATTTGAAACCAGCTTCGTACTTTATTCTTTTTACTAGAGGACTCATTTCTGTGCATCGTTTAGCAAGTATAGTTTGCTCCATCTGGACCATTCTTAAGTTCCTGTGCATTTTCTTGGTAACATGATTCTCACCATCTGCTTGAGCCCATGTACTGACTTACACGATGAATGAAACATACATTTCTGTGGTGAAAAATTGAGATGATTTCTAATGCAAACTTAGCACGTCTCGGCAGAAGAGAACAGTCAACTGAATACAGTGTAATCATGATTTTGGCATCATCACCATGATCTAGGATTAAGTTCAGGCAAAGATTTTGAACTTGAAATCTGTCTTCCCAAGTTTTATTTTATACTATCTTTGTTGTACATTCCATGTGTGAAGCATTTTATTCCTTTAATGTCAAACATATCGAGAACGTGGTGCTGGAAAAGCACAGCAGGTCAGGCAGCATCTGAGGAGCAGGAGAATTGATGTTTCGGGCATAAGCCCTTCACCAGGAATGAGGTTTGTGGCAGGGGGTTGAGAGATAAATGGGAGGAATGTGGGGCTGCAGTTTGGGAGTGGTGGGGGTGGGGGGAATGGGAAGGCAGCTGCGCATGCAATAGGTAGATGAAGGAGGGGAAGAAGGTGATAAGTCGGAGAGGAGAGTGGAGCAGATAGATGGGAAAGACGATGGACAGGTTGAGAGGGTGATGTCGAGTTGGAGGCTTGGGACTGGAATAAGGTGAGGGTAGGAGAAATTAGGAAACTGGTGAAATCTGCATTAATTCCATGTGGCTGCAGGGTCCCAAGGTGGAAGAGGAGGTATTCTTTCTCCAGGCCTTAGGTGGTTAGGGTTTGGCGATGGAGGTGGCCCAGGATCTGCAGTCCTTGGTGGAGTGGGAGTGGGAGTTCAAGTGTTCAGCCACTGGGCGATGGGGTTGATTGGTATGGGTGTTCCAGAGACGCTCTCTGAAACGATCTGCAAGTTGGCGTCCTTTCTTCCCGATGTAGAGGAGACCACATTGGGTGCAACGGATACAATAAATAATGTGTGTGAAAGTACAGGTAAATTTCTGTCAGATGTAGAAAGATCCTTTTGGGTCTTGGATGGAGGTGAGGAGGGAGGTGTGGGCAAGCATCTAACTAGGGACTTCGCAGAGGGAACAGTCTCTCTGAAACTCTGATAGGGGTGAGGAGAAAAATACATCCCTAGTGGTGGGTCTGTTTGTAGGTGGCGGAAGTGGCGGAGGATGATGCGATGTATGCGGAGGTTGATGTGGTAGAAGTTGAGGACCAGGCAGGTTCTGTCCTTGTTGTGATTGGGAGGTGCAGGAAGTGGAGGAGATGCGCTCGAGGGCATCATCGACTACATGGAAGGGGGAAATTGCGGTCTTTGAAGAAGGAGGCCATCTGAGATTTTCTATGCTGGAACTGGTCAACCTGGGAACAGATGCGGCAGAGGCAGAGGAATTGGGAATAAGGGATGAGGTTTTAACGGGAGGCAGGGTGGGAGGTGATGTAGTCCAGATAGCTGTGGGAGTAGGTGGGTTTAGTGAATGCCCGTGATTAGTCAGTCGCCGGAGATGGAGATAAAGAGGTCAATGAAGGGGAGGGAGTCTTCCAACATGGCTCAGGTGAATTTGAGATCGGGTTGAAAGGTGTTAGTGAAGTTGATGAACCATTCAACCTCTTCGTGGGAGCACGAGGTAGCACCAATACAGTCATCGATGTAGCGGAGGACAAGTTGGGGGATGGTGCCAGTGCAACTTCGGTAGATGGATTGTTCCAGGTACCTAACAAAGAGGCAGCATAGCTGGGGTCCATGCGAGTGTCCATGGCTACCCCTTTGGTTTGGAGAGGTGAGACAATTGGAAGGAGAAGTTGTTGAGTTTGAGGACCAGTTCAGCCAGGCTGATGAGAGTATCAGTTGAATGGTACTGGTTGGAAAGGCACGAGAGAAAGAAAGAGGGCTTGGAGGCTTTCGTCGTTGCAGATCGAGGTGTACAGGGACTGGATGTCCATGGTGAAGATAAGATGTATGGGGCCAGGGAAACAAAAGTTTTGGAGAAGGTGAAGGGTGTGGGTGGTGTCCTGAACATAGGTGGGGAGTTCCTGGAGTAAGGGGGACAGGACATTGTCAAGGTACGCAGAGATGAGTTCAATTGGACAGGAGCAGGCTGAGACAGCGGCTCAGCCGAGGTAGTCAGGTTTGTGAATCTTCAGTAGGAGGTAGAATCAGGCGGTGCGGGGTTCCTGGACAATGAGGTTGGAGGCTGTGGGTGGGATATCCTCAGACACAGACACACATACACTCACACACACACACAGACACACACACACACACACAGATGTGGTTGTGGATGGTCTGGGAGATGATTGTTTGATGATGGGAGGGGAGGTCGTGGTCAAAGGGGCGTTGGAGGAGGTGTCTGCGAGTTGGCGCCTGGCTTCAGCAGTGTAGAGGCTGGTGCACCAAACTACCACTGTGCCCCCCCATTTTCTGCTGATTTGATGGCGAGGTTGGGGTTGGAGTGGAGGGAGTGGAGGGCTGCACGTTGGGAGGCTAGAAGGTTGGAGTGGGTGAGGGGGGTAGACAAGTTGAGGTGGTCTCCAGCATCTGCAGTCCCTACTTTCTCCTGCCAGAAATATATGCCTTATAGCAGCAATCACACTTATTTCCAACACGCTGATATTTCCAACTGGATCAGAAAAATCAAAGAGCCTACATTCTAGGTGACATCATCATGTCATTGTCATAGCATAAGAAATAAGAGATAGATGAGGCTATTGGGTCAGCTTATTTGTCAGACTGAAGGCACATCAATGCCACAACTTGATTAAAGTACAACCTTGTACATGAGAAAGTAAGGCAAGTTGGATGTTATGTCAAATTGATGGTACTTTTATACTACAACTTTTCTATTGCTGAAAACAGACAAATTGAATTGGAGCTTTGGTCCTACACTCATCAGCACTATTTACAAGAGGTATCAATTCAACACAGTTATATTGTAGGAGAAGGATATATGGATTGATTGGAAATTGAACTCTGGGTGGTTGAGGTATTGTGTATTTTGTTAATTATTAATATGTGTAGCTTCCAGTACACGAACGTGCACCACACTATAAGCCTGACTGACAATCCTAAATTGAATCCTGGAATACTCTGATAACCAATGTGTGATTGCCAGTCGGCTTTACAGAATGGCACTTTCATGTACTGGAAGTTAAATATTCATACACAGGGCCCTTTTATTTGCAGACAAAAGAACATGTACATGTACTTCACCTATTTCACCGAAACAAAATAGATGGCAGTTACTAGCTGGTTCATTTCTCAGGACAATCCCTGACCAATCATGGTCAATTTTAAAATTTGAACAAACTTTGGCAGTTAGCAATCACTCATCATTCTCCATGACAATGCCCCTACAAATCAGAATCCATTTGTCAACCAATGAGCATTCTCCTCTTGCAGTATAAATATTGGTTTTCCTGTTGAATTTGGTATTCTTATGAACTATCCTGATGAGTGCAGGACAGAAAAAAATTGACAAAATGTGTCTTTTTTCACCAACTATCAAGCCGTATAATATCGAATGACTACTTGTTTACTTTTGTATTATTAGGAAATTACTTCCAGTCTGAGGTAATGCTACTATGACAGAGTAATTCAAGTGTTAGTTCCTAATCTAGTTCTGCCACTCAATCATTTGGACTTGACAGTCTTTGGAACGCAATTGGTGTCAAGTTCACAAAGGGGTCCATCTGAATATCACTGCAAAATGAGAAACAGAAGCCGGAGCAGACTGGGAGGCATGTCGAGCCTACATCTGCCATCCAAACGATTATGGTTAATCTTGGGCTTCACCTTTACATTTCAGCCTGTTCCCATTTCCCATGATTCCCTGAAACACCAAAAATCTGTCACTCCCAATTTTCATTGTATTCGAAAAAGAAGGCTCCATAAATCTCTGGGGGCAAATTCTAAATATCCACAAGCTTTATCAAGCTCATTCACAAACTTGAACATTTAATGAGATCACCTCTCATTCTTTTTAACTCCAGGGCATAGGGGCTCAGCTTCTCAACATAGGACAACTACTTCACACCAGGGACTAATTTAGAGTATACTCACTGTAGTCTCTCCACATATGAGTATATCTTTTTCTTATATAGAGACCAAAATTGTACACAGTTAGTATCCACACTAAAGAATTTTAAACAGAGCTCTCTCTTTTGTTTCACAGTGTGGACACACCATCTGTACCGTCATGTGTCTCTGGTGGGAATGAAAATGTATTAATTCTTGTTTACTTTTTAAAAAACTGTTCTGAGCTGCCCAAGTTGAACAGATGGATAAGTATACATTTAGGATGAAGCTTGTGTACTTATAAAGTGTCAAATGGCAATTATACGGAATTAGTATTCAATCAGTTAAACATTTCAGTCAGTAAAGTTTTTTAAAACTGATCAAAGCTTCCCTACATACTATGTGTGATCTCTTGTCTCCTCAAGGCATTCTGCCAACCATAAATAAACTAAAGCTCCACCTACATTAGAGTGGTATTGGTGCCATGAACTCAAGTGGTGTGGTCTCATAGACCCAGAAGCAAACCCCGAATGAATGTGGCAGATTCATTAAGCTCAGCCACTAATAAGGCATTTTTTTCTAAAATATCGGTTTGCTCAAATAAAACCAGTGCCTTCACTCCGTGCTTGTTGCAGGCTACACAGGATGTGCACTTTGAGAACTGGTTGCAAAACTACCCAAAAAACAAAATGTTAAAGCAGCGATAAAGTTAAATAACAGTCTTCATGAAAGGTAGCTTGGTTGTGTGTTACAATAGGTGCAATACAACCGCTCCTGCACAATAAAATGCAGTATATCCTGGGAGGATCAAGGTAATTAAATCAAAGCACTTACCTCGGCTCTTAACTAATATTGTCCCCTTCACAGTCAACAGTTCCTTCCTTGGGAAAAAAACAGGGACTTCTTTTAATTTCAATTACAATATTGCAGCCAAATGTCTTTTTAGAAATAAAGTTAGGAAAATCATTTCCCAAACACTTCACACATTATAAACTGACTTACAACAACTGGACACTTCCTTAATTTGTCTCAACTCCCAGAATACCAGGTGCATTGACTTTCCTGCCAATAAGAAAGTAACTGTACAGCAATACTTTGTCCAGTTTAAAATCAGATTGTTATCTCGTGAGAAGCTTCATCTTTCCTGACCAAAAAGAACAGAGCCAGATTTGACCATCAGTACAGAACGCGTCAAAAGATAACGAGTCTGGGGGAAGGAAGGAAGGACTGGGGCTGAGAGGGTGGGACAGGGCAGGGACAGGCCTGCAGCTCCTCTAGTAGAAAACAACCTAAACAGGAAAGAACATTGAAATAGCACTTGGAATGCATGACGCAAACATCAGCCTTGAAACAAAGAGCAGGAAACCGCTCTGGCTGGCTGAGGTGGAGTGAAACCAGGGAGAGGCATTTGCACATTTTAAACAGCCTTATTTACATGGGCAGCTGGGCCAGCTCGGGTCAGGGGGGTTTGAGGAAATGATCATTGGCTGCTTGCCATTTGTATGCTGACTGACACTGATGAGCGTTCTTTAGTTAGGAGAACAATCCTCTTAAATGCCCAATCCAGATTTAATGTTTTTCTTTGAGTTTGCTGCTGTTTGCACAAATGAACAAGTGACACCTTATGGGAATGCAGATTTTATTGCGATAGCAAACCCTGTTTTCCTTGTTCCAGTTCAGTTAAACCCTGTCTATTATTCATGGGAACTGAATGAAACCCTTTATCCCCCCCAAAAGGTACCATATTGCCTCTGGTGCATGTACAGAGTCCTGATATAAATTTGGGAATGTAGAAAACAAACTGCATGCTTATTATCATTGACAATGCCTAGAAGGTTCCTCGTATTTATCTCCTCATTTCTCTCAAATGTTAAATATTGCACTTACATAAAATCAAAAAAACTTTTCCTAGTGTTTGCAAAATTTTATAACAATACTCCTTTCCTGTCGCTGACAAGCAAATCAAATTCTTAAAGCTAAGCACAAAGATAATTATGTTGTCATTATTAACTTGAACTTTTACATGACCCTTACATTAGGTTCTTTGTCAAGACAGATTAACAATTATTATGGTAGATTGATTTCCTTGTCATTTGTAGGTTTAACTAAGGAAACCCATATCTGGTACAAAGTAATCATTCTTGTCAAATTAATGAGTTGAACAGTGAAAATCCCAGCTGTTTTTGCGTAACTTTAGGGTTAATATGTGATTTTGGACAACCTGAATTTAACATTGCCCCTTAGCAAACCAGTAGCATAAGCAGAACAAAAAGCTTACCTAGACTGCCAGGGAATTATAGGCACTTCCCCCACCAGATACAACTACAGTATATATGAGCGTCTAGCCACCTCCCTCAGCCTGCTGCCAGGCAGCCTGGGCACGCCCTTCTGGCTGTTAACACCAGTAAGTAAAATATTTGGCACAAGTATTCTGAAAGCACAGAACACAAGGAACCTGTATCAGCTTGGTGTTTCTTTCTTTAAAGTGACAGATCATTTTGAACATTAATGAGTTCAATCTTATACAAAACATAATATATATTCCTAAAACGAATACTCTGGGTTTGTTTTTGGATTGACCTGAATGAAGAAATAATTACTGAGTTTATTGCTAACTACTTCTACCTTTCATTGATTTGACCTGCAGAGGGAACCAGTTTACATTGAAAACCATTCTATCAACTTTGTACTCAAGTACTTTTCAAAAGAATAAGATCCTTCAACAGATTATAAACTGAGGGAAGTGACAGGCAATACATAACTACTGAAGATGTACTCAAACTTAATGTTATCAACTGATTAATTAAGCATTTCCTATTAAAGTAAGGAATTGTGTTTCAGGTACACAGGAGCAGGAGAATCCATTCACACCCTTCAAACCAACCGTGACATTCAATAAGATTGTGGCTCATCTTGTTGTGGTCTCAATATCACTTTCCAGTCTGTTCCCCCAAACTGATGACTCCCTTACCTATGAAAAACGTAACTCAGCCTTGAATAAATTCAAAGACCACAGCCTCAGAGAAAAGATTCTATTATCTTTATTTTACAAACAAGGCCTCTTATTCATAAACTGTGTCCCTTGGTTTTAGTGTCCCCAACAAGTGGAGATATGCTCCCAGTATATCCCACCTATCAAGTCCCCTCAGGATCTTGTTTCAGTAAAGGCAGACAATAGGCACTTGTGTGGTATAATTGTTCTTTGCCAAGCAATGGCAATGCTCTCCAACGAGAGAATCTAGACATTGCTCCATGATGTTCAATGGCACGACCATCACTGAATCCCCCACTATCAACATCCTGGGGGTTATTATTGACCAGAAACTCAACTGGACTCACAATATGAATACAGTGACTACAAAAACAGGCCAGAAGCTAAGAATCCTGTAGACTCTCCAAAGCCTGCCCACAATCTATAAGGAACGAATCAGGAGTGCGATGGAATACTCCCCAGTTGCCTGGATGGGTGCAGATCCAACAACAGTCAAGAAGCTTGTCCTGGACAGGCAGCCTGCTTGATTGGCACTACATCCACAAACAGTCACTCCCTCCACACGATGCTAAGTGTGTACCATCTACATGTTGCACTGCAGAAATTCTCAAAAGTTTCTTGAGACAGCAACTTCAAAACCCACAACCACTTCAATCTAGAAGGACAAGGGCAGTAGATACATGGAAGCACACCAACCTGAAAATTCCTTTCTAAGCTACTCACCATCCTGACTTGGAAATAAATCACCATTCCTTCACTGTTGCTGGGTCAAAATCCTGGCATTCCCTCCCTAATTGGCTGCAACAATTCAAGAAGGCAGTTCACCAAAACCTTCTCAAGAGCAATGACTATTGACAATGATGAATGCTGGCTCAGTCAGCGACACCCACATCCCATTATTGATTTTTTAAAAATCACCTTCATTCTAAGTTCCAATGGGTAAAGGCACACGAGTTCAACTCTTCTTCATAAGATAAGCCCTTCATTACAGGAATGTGGCATGAATATTCTCTGAACTATTTTGAACACAATTGCATGTAGTTTTTAAATAAGGAGACCAAAACTCTACACAATTCAGATTTAGTCTCAATACTAAATTTTATCGCTATTGAAAAACTTTCCTACTTTTATATTACATTCTCCTTGTAATAAATGTTCATGATCCATTTTCCTTCCCAATCACTTGTACCTGCATATTAATTTTTGAGATCCATGTACCAGAATACTAAGATCCCTCGGTATCATGACCTCTGCATTCTCTGTCCATTTAAATACTACAGTGATTCTCTATTCTTTCAGTCGAATTGGACAAGTTCACATTTTCCCACATCTGTCAAATTTCTGCCTGTTATTTATGCATTCATCTCCCTTTTGCAGACTCTTCCTCATCTTACTTCCTTGCCTATCTTTGTGCTATCAGGAAATGTAGCTAGCAGTCCCTTCATCTAAATCATTGACATAGATTGTTTTGTATACTTAATTTTAATACAATGCTTTCATTGAGTTTTTAAACTATTTTGTTTCTGCTGTTTCACTGGGATCTTTTACACACAAGGATTTTGTTATTTATTGTTGAGATATGTTTGAAATATTAGTGTTTTAAAGTACTTCTCAGACATTTTGAGCAATATAGTACAAGAACTGACAATATAGGTTAGTGATTTTGAGACTGTTAACTTAAGATATTTTTTATTTTTTGGGTGTGGTCAGGCGTTATGGAAGGAACTGTTTATTTATACTGTGGCAGCAACAATGTGGCCTTGTAAGGTTGTGAGTATTGGCCACGCAGTATCCATGGCTAATGTAGTTAGGTAAACATGACTGGCTCTTAATGCTGTAATTCATTCTATTAAGAAACTAAAGTATATAAAGAGGACCCTCACCATAATTTTCTCAATACATTCACTTAACTACCATAAGTACACTAATGTCAAACTTTTGTGTCTTCTAGCAGTCAATTATTGGAAGGTTTTAAAACTGTTTCTGTTCAATCACTTTGTTACGGAATTTACTCATAATACTAACTCCTGTGCCACAATGTTTAACTTACACAGTCAACTGCAATGATAAAGTCCATTTGATTTTACTGGAGGCCAACTATTGGTGATATTCAGAATAGGTCCGATTTTAACTGGGTCAGTGAATTCGTTTGGGGAGACTTCAAATCCCACCAAGAACCCTTGCAGGTCAGGAATCTGCAAATCCAGCACACTACTAAACCAAGAAACATATAATCAGAAACTACATTCAGAGCTGAAGGATGAAGACATTGCTAACATTCAAGCTGTCCTCTCTTTCCTCCCAATTATACATGTTGCCTTTGAGCGGATACGGACTTTGACGGCTGAGTAAATTGGGTCTACATTCTCTGGTGTTTAGTAAAATGAAAGGCAATCTCATGAAAATCTTGGAAGATAATGAAGGGGTGTGCCAGGGCAGGTGTGAAAAGGATGTTCTCAATGGTTGGGGGAATCTGGAACAAATCTATTCAACATTTCCCAGGAAACTGAGAAAGTCAGGTCAGCCTGAACTGCTATGCTCTTCCAGCACCACCAATCCAGTCAGATTACCCCTGAAGTGTTACATCAAATTAATGCCCCACCCCAAGCCAGCATAAAGCTGGAAACAAAGACGGACTCTCAAAACCCAACTGTGGTATCTGCAATCCAAAACAGATTTTTCTGTTTTCTGTGATACTAATAAATGAATAAGGTGGGAGCTCAACAGAATGGAAAAATTATCATAAACTTAGAAGATAACTGCAGCCTATGCACCAAATCATACATTAATGATCAAGTAATCACTGGCTCAGGTTGCTGTGGGGTTTCTCCCCTCTGGTTTTGTGGCCCTCCCTAACTCTGCGAATCTGCACACTCTTGCGTTTTGTGCTTTGCTCAACTGCAATATTAATTTATTGAAGGGAGACAAATTAAAGATGGTTTCTTCTCAAAATTTCAACCATGCAGCTGAGGGAAAGGACACCAGCATGCATTGATTTATTCTTTTGCTAATTGCACTTTCTACTCATGACATGCTATGCTCTATAATATTTGCCAATAATCCAGTCTTTCTGGATGTCACGTAAGAAAGCAGTGTTTTTTTTAAAGGCATGAAATATGTAAACATAGACATTCAGAAAAACTTAAGTGTACCTGTACAAGGAACACAAACGTTTGGCATGCAGGTACAGTACGCAATTAAGTGAATGGTATGTTGGCCTTTATGATAAGGGGATTAGACTACAAGAACAAATAAGCCTTGCTACAATTGTACAGGGCTTTGGTGAGGCCACACCTTGATACTAGCCTTCATACTTGTATTAAAACAGAACAATCGTGTGGTGCAATGAGCAGCATTCTTGCCTCTGAACCCACCACAAGATTTCACGATCTAGTAAAGTGCATTCATAACATGACCAAACAGGTTGAATATGAACCTTCAACTCCACCCCTCCCCCCCACCCAATTCTATTCCAATGGCAAGCAGTAAAAGCAGCAAAGATTTCAGATTAGCTGTAAGTTATCGAAGGAAGTTATCGCCTATCTCTCTAATGAGATGACACCCCTATGGTCTGATAGGACTGTGGCAACTTTATCTTTAATCTAAAGAGCATTAATCATCAGAGTGCTAGTGAAGGCCATAACAGTAGTTAGCAGTTACAAAGAAAGGTACACAAAACTTATGATAAACCACATTCAGATTTTTCTCTTGAATAACTAAAATTTTACATTAAAATATAGCCTCGTAATCAACATTAATATCATTAATGAAATTTCTATGGAAAGATAAGCCACACATGTTGGTACCAGTGAAGAGCTACTGGTTCTTCAAATGCTTACCCCAACATTCCACTGGGCACAACAGAATCACCACAAAATAAAAATATTGCATGTAGGAGTGAGATTTTAATGCTCTTTCCTACAACATGACTCAATAAAAATATCTGATTAATGGAGTGACACACTATAGATTCCAGAAACAAATCCTAACTCTTGAAGTTCCTTGACACACTTCAGGGATAGAGCTATTAAGATGTGGTTTGGTAGTTTGACAAGCCTTTACATTTTGAGCAATTACATACTACTATGAAAAATCAGAGTAATCACTGAACACCAGTGCCTGGTTCCACACTGTAAATGTTGCTGATCATGGTGGGAGTGAAGGAAATGTGTCCTAAAGGTGATCCTCATTCTCATTTTTGTAGCAGATTTTGAAGTTTTATTTAATGGAACTATTTCTTGCTTTTCACAGTTAGATTAGATTACTTACAGTGTGGAAACAGGCCCTTCGGCCCAACAAGTCCACACCGACCCTCCGAAGAGCAACTCACCCAAACCCATTCCCCTACATTTACCCCTTCACCTAACACTACGGACAATTTAGCACGGCCAATTCACCTAACCTACACATTTTTTTTGGACTATGGGAGGAAACCGGAGCACCCGGAGGAAACCTACGCAGACACGGGGAGAATGTGCAAACTAAGGCGGGAATTGAACCTGGGTCTTTGATGCTGTGAGGCAGCAGTGCTAACCACTGTGCCACCGTTTCCTTAACCTCATTACTAATGGTGCCTATTAATCAATTCATTAGACTGGATGATCAAATCCTAAGTCATGTGACAAATATGAAATTACAATTGAATTCACTCTTGATGCTGATGGAATACATTAACTATTTTTAGTGCATCTCAAAAGAGGGCAATTAGTAACTAAATTATATCTACTTCTTCACAAAATTT
The DNA here is from genome assembly GCF_037043375.1 of Chiloscyllium plagiosum. Classification (NCBI taxonomy): domain Eukaryota; kingdom Metazoa; phylum Chordata; class Chondrichthyes; order Orectolobiformes; family Hemiscylliidae; genus Chiloscyllium; species Chiloscyllium plagiosum. Next base: position 64,314,565 of record NW_028270139.1, on the reverse strand, counting down.
CCTACCCATTTCTTTACTCTGCCAAACACATTGAATCTTTTCGAGCGACAGTTCTGAATATGCCAGTGGTCCTTCTGTAAATTGTGTAACAAAGCATCCTTATTGTGTGAGCCTTATTGTGTGACTTATCTGCCAGAGCAGGCTAAGTGGCATTAAAGTTGTGAACTTACTAATGTTTCCTCCTATGTTATTATATAGTCTGTCTCATTCTGCTTGGTACCGCATGTATATGGCTGAATATTGTTGGGGACCTTATGGATTCCCAAATTACAAGGAGATATGTTTTATACAGGACTGTGTTTCAAGGGATATCCGGGAAAATATAAACATGTGTGTGTCTGTCTGTCTGAGAGAGAAATCATGTGTATGTGTATGTGTATGTGTATGTGTGTGTATGTATGTATGTGTATGTGTGTGTGCGCATGTGTGTGTGCGCGTATGTGTGCGTATGTATGTGTGTGTGTATGCGTGTGTGTGAGAGTGAGAGAGCGAGCGAGAGCGTGCGAGAGAGAGCGTGCGAGAGAGAGCGTGCGAGAGAGCGTGCGAGAGAGAGCGTGCGTGAGAGAGAGAGAGTGAGAGTGTGAGAGAGTGTGAGAGAGAGAGTGTGAGTGAGAGAGTGTGAGAGAGTGTGAGAGAGAGAGTGTGTGAGAGCGTGTGAGAGAGAGTGAGAGAGTGAGTGAGAGTGTGAGTGAGAGTGTGAGTGAGAGAGTGTGAGTGAGAGAGTGTGAGTGAGAGAGTGTGAGTGAGAGAGTGTGAGTGAGAGAGTGTGAGTGTGAGAGAGAGTGTGAGAGAGAGTGAATGTGAGAGAGTGTGAGAGTGTGTGAGAGAGAGAGAGTGTGAGTGAGAGAGCGTGAGTGAGAGAGTGTGAGTGTGAGAGAGAGTGTGAGAGAGTGTGAGAGAGAGAGAGTGTGAGAGTGTGTGAGAGAGAGAGAGTGAGTGAGAGTGTGAGTGAGAGAGTGTGAGTGAGAGAGTGTGAGTGAGAGAGTGTGAGTGAGAGAGTGTGAGTGAAGAGAGTGAGTGAGAGAGTGTGAGTGAGAGAGTGTGAGTGAGAGAGGTGAGTGTGAGAGAGAGTGAGATGTGAGAGAGTGTGAGAGTGTGTGAGAGAGAGAGAGTGTGAGTGAGAGGAGCGTGAGTGAGAG